>NW_021163039.1:2132500-2314301 GCF_004324835.1 Dendronephthya gigantea | reverse complement strand
AGTTACAACAACATTTAATTTGTAAGTTCTAAATATTTTGCAGCGAGTATCACGGATGAAGTAACTCAATTTTAACCATTGTTTCAGTCCATTGGAAAATTACTACCAAATACTTTGAAACTTAGGATTTTTCGCCTTAAATTGCCACTTAAACACAGAAAATTAGACTGTAAAAACCGGGCCTAGCTTACGGACGTTCAACGCCCACAAACATTTACCATGTATACGTCGGCGACGTTGCCTTCCTTGGCAACCAACATTAGGGGAAGCACTGGGACCAGTTGTACAGGGGGTCTCATAAAAACCGAAAACTATTGAAATTGCTCATTGTTAAAATTTGAATGCCGTGTTCACGAATTTTAGCCCGTGGGGATTTAATTAACACTTATTTACTGCGAACGAAGGAACAGGGTTGGTAGATTTTATGAATAAATAAGCCAAATATATTAACATAACATTTGTTTTCTTTGTTTAAAACAAAGGAATCAAAGGGCCGCCAATAACAATGTTTGGCTTATTTATTCAGTAACTTACCAACCCTGCGAAGGAAACATTATGTTTTGTGGACCCGAAACCTGTCGATATTTCACGAGGCGAAGCCGAGTATAAATTCGCTTCGCGCGAAAAATATCGCTAGCGAAAAACAGGCATAAAGGCCCACACAGACCGAACGCGATGCGGCAACGCGGCGCAATTTTTCACTTTCCAAAATCAAATAAATTTTACACTACTGTTATATTCTTCTAGATTACTTAACGATAATACATTTGACTGCTTTGCCGTCCATAGATCCCAAATTTTGCGATATGGTTGAAATGGAGAACAGCCCTATGGGAGGATAATTTATCGAAATTCATGTTTAAAACGTCAACAACTGGTAAAATAGTTCACGCTTCGTACTTCAACGCAAATGGTAACATTATTCCTATTTCTTTTAGATAAATAGCGTTATATTTATTTTGGCCTTTCGAAAAACTTTATACTCCGCGAACGTAAACAGAACTCGTACAACGGCTATAATGACGTCAAGAAAGGCAATAATTGGTCTCAAAGGTTTAGCTATCCTGCTTCCAATACTTGGATTAACGTGGATGTTTTGTTTCCTGGTATTTAATCAGGACACGGTCGTGTTTAAATATCTCTTCGCAATATTCAACCTCCTACAAGGACTGATGGTATTTGTTTTCCATGTGCTTCTAAATAAAAAGGTATGTCAATAAATTCAATGAACAATTACTTAAACAATTCATTATTCATATCTTTCGCATCAAATGTAGTAACAAAATATTTTTGTCTAAAGTATACAACGACACTTCTTGACGTTTCGACCTAAATGCCTTCGTCAGGAGAGTTATAGGGCCTCTTCATATAAGCAATATTAAAGTTTCCGACAAACCAAATTGTTTTATTCTGGTCATATAATGTCGAAACTTTATTCCGCATTCCCCGCAAACCGGGTAAAGTTTTCAGCTGTGCCGGATGTTACCACCCTGGTTGGCTCAAGTTAGCGACAAATTAAGAATTCGACAAAGTTGTTGACCAGGGGGCGATATGTGCAGTTGTATAAAAGACTAGTTAACTTTAAAAAAACTGGAGTTAAAGACAGAATCGGCCAATCGAAGTCGTGAATTTCTAAGTTAACTAGGATTTAACTATGCAATATATAGTTAAAGAGTTTTATACAACCGCTCCCAGACCGAAAATCACCCCGACAAACGGGAAAAGTTCGTTCATACAACGAAGATATTCTCCCGCTTGCCGAGATCTCGCCTTCTAAGTTTTATCAAGAACATTTTGTGTCATAGGAACGCAATCTTAGTATGATTCCATATGCTATGATTACTTATACTAAGCTGACTTTACACTATGCTGACTTTACATGCATGTTTACGTATAGCTTCGCTTTACTGATTTAACTAGTTATAAAGTTACAGCTGCAACCCCCTAAAACCATGCATGTTTTCAAAAACAAACAAAAAAAGAACCATAAGGCGAGAAACATCTCCCCAATTCATTCACCTTTTTATCCAATAGTTTCAGAGTTTTTTTTTGGAAATTATATTATTTATATGTTATGCTACCGTTTTTTTAGTAGAACAACTTTGGATATGATTAGTATGAGCCAAGGCATAATTGGCATTTGCATCAAGTAGAGTCGGAGAGTGTCTGGAACTTCATTGACCGCAATTTTTTACCGAATAAATACATATTCCAAAGAAATAATAGCATTTTAAAGCAAAAATGTTTCGAACTCGTTTGAAAATTAGCCGGAAATCTGGATAAAAATTCATCAAGTGATGCAGACAAATAGTATTTCATATTTGTTCTATGAATATTTCTAAAATGAGCAAAAGTTATCGCTAGTTTGTGAATTAAACCCGCCAATAACAATATCTTTTGCCTAAAGGCAAAGCCATAATATTTTGATTTTGTCAGAACTGTCTGCTTCCCATATCGAGAAGAAATTGCCTCAAGGCAAAATTCATTTCGCACGAAAATATTCGCTAATGGAAAACTAGTTACTAGTTTTTTTTATTATTATTCAAACATCTGTAAAACTGCCAGTAAACATTTTCAGAATACTATCGGAAGTTCAAATGATATTCAAAAGTATCGTGCAGCCAATTGGCACAGTTCACTGATGCTTGTGATTTCCACTTTTTGCCTGAACCCTCGTAAGTTGGATTGACTGAACAATTTTTTTACAACTGATTACTATAAGAGCATCTTCAACATACGAATTAAGAAATAGAATTCGAATGAATATGACATCCAAAAAGCCGTCTTTATTCTATTTTTTCCATAAAAACCTTTTTCGCATCTTATCCAATTTTGTATAGTCGAAAAAACATAAATGCTTGTATACAAGTAAATTTATTTCTATATCTTATAAAAAACTAATGGCCCTGGGTTGGGCATCAAACTCGCAGTGGAATGACCGTATTTACAAAAATGAGCTGTTGGGCATAATTTAATAATTTTATACAAGTTGGTATCACGGAATGTTGGTATCATTCGAATGCGGTATTTTTTTATATGCTTACATATGCTTACAGTTAATGTGTCCCAAACTATGCTGCATCTTTTGCTTATATTTCTATCAGATTGACTTTCTTCCATTATTTAACTTTTCACGTTTTCAATTGTAGTTCCGACAAAGCAGCTCCCAACTGGCCATATCTCCCGATCATCATTAATCATTTTGGAATGCCAGGGGTAGATATATATCTCGCTGTTTTATCTTTCCAGTACTATATTTATAATGTCGATTGCCTACTATCGTGACGATTCACAGATGCCTAAATTGGCGGAAGGCGCCTAACTGCAGCCTCTTCTACATTTTACCGGGGGTAAAGAAGGGGGGTTAGGCTAAGATTCAGTTAAGATGGTGCTGCAGTTTGTTAATGTATGAAGTTTATGAGCTTTGTGTTTGTGGGAAACGGCAAACAACAAGATTGAACATTCTCAGCAAAATTTTCGTTCAGCTACTTTCTCATCTGATGTCAAATCGTTGATAGTGTCTGGAGTTTTAAAATATTGAGTCAATTTCCACTTGAATGCCTTTTACCTAGCTAATTGTTTTTTTTCTTTGCTGTTTGTCGTTTGACGTGTAACGTAAAGCTTAACTCTTTAACATAAATGCTTGGAACGATGTGAGAAATACATTTAACAGGCTTGAGGGATAGCACAACGGGCAGAAACATGAGAATACGCCTGTATTGAAAGAGCTCGCACTCACACTAGTCAATGGAAAGGTCTTAGATGAAACACTGAAAACCAAGCTTATATTATAGTGAAAGTAACGCTTTGGAAACGTTATTGTTGATATCTCCCACTCGATCATTTAAGTGTGCATGAGCGTTTCGAATACAAACGTTAAACACTAAAATTGTATAACTACTGCATGTTCAACAGTCGATGCTTTGAAAGAACTTGTGACTAATTATGATCTGCGTTAACACAGAAATGCATGCCCCTTCACAAAAATCCTTCCACTCTTTTGCATCTTTCTAGCGTCTCTGTAGATCTTTACCTTACGTTTTGAATTATGAACGAGGGATCGAGTTATGTAGGATTATTTAAAGCGTTGAAAAAAAAGTCCAACGTTTGCGGCATAAATAATTAAGGGCAATCACTGACGATTAAATGAGTTTTTCAGCAAAGCACTCGTCACCGATGTGCCACCTGATACGTTTTTAAAAATTCGATTGTTTAAATTATCAACTTTAAACAAGGTCTTCCTTGCCTTGTAGAAAAGATGACAATAATAGCCTTGAATTTAATTTAAATCATAAATGTATTACAAAATAATTAAATTATTAATAAAAATGGACATTATGGCTTGAATTTTATCTTTTTTGTAATTTTAACTAATAATAAAGCGTTTTTTTAAGCGTTTTATAAGCGTTTTTTTATTTTGAGATTGTTTTTGCTTTATTTCATGAATTTTACAAACCTTCTTCATAGGATCAGCCGCTTTTGGCTTAACGTTTTAGGCTATATAAATCATCCATTAGGGAGGGAGGGTCTTAAACTGGTTGTAGGCTATATTAAAATTGCCATATTGACTACTCCGTGAAGGAGTCATATAATAGTTTTCATTAATCTTGTCACTCTCGAAAACCCAGTTTCATGCAACTCTTGTAATTTTTATATCATTGTATGTAACAAGCTATATATAATTAATATTTTAAGTGCACTCATGCTCAATCGAAGTTTTAATCTTCGAACAAAACTGGGGTGACCTTAAATGTGAAATCAAAACTATTGAAAATCTCCAAACATTTTAATTGAAAGCATCGTCGACGTCTTAATTCATAGCGACTTACATGGTCAAAAATGTTGTGAGCAAAGCTATATTTGACATAGGCTTTTGTTTTCACGCTCATTGTAGCTATCAGAAGATGACTTTGAATCCAAGGAATTTATTTATTTTTACTCGAGTCCTAATCTACTAGTTTCTATGGAGAATTGCCAGAAGTAACTGAGTCATATTTCTAGTTGTCTGATATTGACTTTAATCGCACATCCTTTCATTTTAATATAATCGTCTAATTCCTTAGCGTATGAGTGTATTTTTCTATCTCTTTCCGTGGACTTATGCCAAAAGTTACTAAGTTCTTATCATATTTTCAAATTGCTTGTCTATATTGATTCTAACTTCAAAGCATTTTATTTCATTCTATTATAAGCCTTTACTACGTTGGCAGAAGGGCATGCAATATAATAAACTTGTAGTTAGTAACAAAATAGGCCAATCAGAATTGAAAATCAGAACTTTTAAAGTGCCTATATCACTTGTGGGATCTTTACGGCTTTGAATAGAGCTTGAAAAACTAGTTTATAAGTTCTACAACCCTTTTTAATATAGTTAAATAGTTTCGGAAATATTTACATCTAAACATGACGATTTGCCTAAATTTCCGTCGTGCTCAGGGGCCTGGGACTCAGGAACCGAGTTCTTGTCAAACATAATATAATCAATTGTAATTTTGCTTCAATCTGCGAATAACGTAAAATATTTTGAGAAAAACTCGCCCAGTTGCTACAGCTATACACAACGGACCGTTCCCGCATTTTTTTCTTGAAAAGCGCAAACTATATCGCAAGTGAAACTCTTCATGTTTATTATAATAACTTGTAGGTACACCACGTAAGTATTAAATACTGCAAAGCTTTCGGTCCGTTAACCCGGACCTTCATCAGTGCACTGATGAAGGTCCGGGTTAACGGACCGAAAGCTTTGCAGTATTTAATACTTACGTGGTGTACCTACAAGTTATTATAATTACTAAAGTCGCCATGCAATCATACAAGAAAATTATCTTCATGTTTACATTATAAAAGACGGCGTGTTTGCAAATCATTCCTGAGTCCCAGTCTCCCCAACCAACGTATTTTCGAAACTATTTAATTATATCAAAAAAAGGTTGTAGAACTTATAAATAATTTTTTTCAAGCCCTATTCAAATCCGTAAAGATCCCACAAGTGATATAGGCACTTTAACTATACTTGGTAACAAAATAGGCCAATCAAAATTGACAATCAGAACTTTTAACTTTATTTGGTAACAAAATAGGCCAATTAGAATTGACAAATAGCCGGTGGCACGTTTAATTTTATATTTAGTTTGCAAACACGCTTGAAAGCCAGATTATTGGTATTAACACTAACAATAGTCATTTACTTCGAAAGGGCACTTGTTATTGATCGTTAAAGCCTTCAGCCTTGAGGGTTAAACAAACCTCCATGTGCGTGTGTGACATCAGTTTCGTTTACGTATGTCAACAATATCTTGTATGATATGAAATATATAGCTACACTGATTTACAAAAATAAACACAGAACTATATCACCAATAAAACGCCGAGAACATCTTTAGGAATACTTCGCACTGAACGGTGGGTTCAGTAATAAACGCAGCTCCAAAACGGAAGTGCGGAGAAATGGCTGCAACAAAACACAACTTATTTGCTTTATATCCAATTCTGATCATATCACATGCGTTCTACAACGTCACATGCAGAAGCAGGTATAGGTTTTTAGTTAAACAGTAACTTTAATTTTACTTTTGTATTTCCTGTTTTCCAGTAACCAATGGATTGTTTTGCTATAATATTGTAGCAAGTGTAGATACCCAAATTTTATATCGTTTTTATCGTTATTCTTCAAACTCTACCGAAAGGAAACTCCCCCCCCCCTGTTTGTCACTTTAGAGCATACGGCTCTAATTACAAACATTAGAACTTGATTTCAACTACTTTCCCTCAAGTATCGCCACGTTTTCCGACTTCATCACCATCGTGAAATACGCATTATTTTTTTACTGCTACATGCCTACCGAGGATTATTTTGCACGAGTTCCAACAATTCTATTCAACCCAATATATAAAGCTGACAAGTGACTATCAATATTGTATTAGTATTTTGAGATTCAGTTAGTTTGTTTAATTTTACTGATGATGAATGAAGTGGTTATAAGCGTTCAAGAGAGCAAAAATCCACTTAATTTAATAGAATCCACTTTTCCATCTTTTTCAGTAAATACTGAAACTTCGGATTACTTAATAAAATCGGCCAATGCCATATTTAGTTAGCTGCTATCAGTAAAAATTCAAACTATTTAACGCAACCATAAGCAAAGTCGTGCAAGTACATTTTAACAAAAACAGGGATTTTACATGCTTTTTAAAAAAGATCTTCAGTCGACCTTGTTTTAATCAAATAAATTGTTTACCAAACGACGTACCGTTTCAATATACAAGCACTTAGATTTTCGAAAAAGATGTCTGTCTCAATTAGACGCTCTTTAATTATCAATAATCAGGCTACAACTAAAGTGATCGCACTCGATTTGTAATGAATTTGAACCTGAGTATTCTGTACTTTGCTTGAACAGTATTTTTAGCCTTTGTATCTTCTAGTCTTGGGTGGGTAGGTGTCTGCCAACTACCGCTACACTAGGCAACTTTCCTTGCAACTTGCAATGTAATTGTGCTCCTGAGGCATCTTAAGTTTATCAAATACGAACATTTCTTACGATCTGATAACGGTTTCTTAGCAAGTTCGAACAATCTTTACAAATGAAACATCCCTCAAAATTATGATTGCTTTGCAAGTTGGAAGGGAAAGTGCTTAGTGTAAGGGCGCCTTCAGTTGACGTTGTCTCTCCATTTGTACTGGACTAGGTCCACGCAATGAGATTGAAAATTAGTAAAGTTTCGCTGATATGGAAAGCGAAGCCAAACTGGGTTGTTATTGAATTAAGGAATGCTTATAGCTAATGTGCATCACATGTGGGATTATCTAAAATTAAAAGGGAATGTAGGAGGAATTTATTAGAGTGTTAACTCTAGGGTATATGATATACATCTATAACTAATATTTAACATTTTAGGCGCCGACGAATGTTTGCTTCGAGGTCACAGATGTCATCCTCAAGCCTCGTGCAACAATACCATTGGATCATACAACTGTACTTGTAATGAAGGATTTACTGGAAATGGAACCGTATGCAAAGGTAGAATTCTTACGGGAATTCTTACGGTTCATATTCTACTAGCTATGCCCTCACCTGTATTGTTGATAAAATCCAGGCAGCGATAAAAAATCGAGATTTTGCCTGTGGTATATTCATAGATCTATTTAAAGCTTTTGATACAGTTGACCATACTATTTTACTCAAAAAACTTGAAGTTTACGGTATCCGAGGACTCCCTTATGAGTGGTTTATTTCTTATTTATCAAATAGGAAACAATTTGTTTGTGTAGATAACTCCTTCTGATGAATTGTATATTTCATGCGGTGTCCCTCAGGGTTCAGTTCTTGGCCGGTTGTTATTTCTTATTTATATAAGCGATTTTAGTTCATATTCCAAGAAGTTAGATTTTCATCTTTTTGCAGATGATGCAAATTTATTCTACAGAGATAATAATGCAGATTTCCAAGCAAATCTTAATAGTGAACTTAATGAGGTTTTTGTTTGACTTTGTAGCAATAAGCTCTCTCTTAATGTAAAAAAATCTAGCTTTGTGATATTTCAAACCAGACAACGCGCAATAAATAACAATTTACAAATACTTATCAATAATGAACATTTAACACAAGATCAGTCAATTAAATACGGAATAATGATAGATTTAAATTTGAGTTGGAAAAGTCGCATTAGCTATACTGCCAAAAAAGTAAAAAGAAATATTGGAATTATTTTAAAACTTCGTCATTATGTTAGTCTATCAACTCTTAAAACACTTTATTATGCTCTTGTTTATCCTTTTCTGACATATGGAACTCTGGTATGGGGAAGTACATACCAGACTACTCTTCAGCCATTGTTTGTTTTACAAAAGAAAGCTGTACGTATTCTAACTAATTCTAGTTTTCGTGAACATAACAGTCCGATTTTTAAATATTTGAATTTTCTTAAATTATGTGATTTGGTATCCTTTGGTATCCTAACTGTAAGTAGCCAACATAACTATGGTACTAGATTATCTACTAAGCAGTCATTTTTGCTCCCTAAAGCTAGAACTAATTACGGAATTTTTAATATCAGATTTCAAGGGGCTAAAATTTGGAATTTCAATACGGACAATCTTAAATCTCATTCTTTAAAAAAATTTAAACTGAGAGTTAAAGAAAGCTTCCTTGAGAAATATTAATTTTTCTTACATAACAATGTTTTGCAACTTTCATAAATTTTTGTTGTATGTTTATTTTGGCTTTGTTTCTTTTTGTTATAATTCGTCCTTGTATTTGGTGCTAGTTATTTAAATAAGATGACCAAGTAAAATCAACTGACTGCCAGCTTTTCTAGCCCTTTGGTTATTTTGGCAGCCAGTACTCATAAAAAATTATTAAAAATGTGTGTATACTAGCTTTGAATGTATGTTTTTTTTTAGTAATAAATTGTATTGTATTGTATTGTAAATAAGCACTTCTATACGTATGATTAAAAGCTTTCCGATTGTGTGAGTTGATCATATCCTTTTTAATTAATAATTCACACGTCAGTCTGTATTATATTGTCTGGCACCATGTTTCAAAAAGTGCATACAGTAACTCAAGTAATAATTATATTGTTTATTATATTATATTGTATTGTATTATAAAAGTGTAGACGGCTATTCAACTATTGAAAAAGGACTTAAGTTAAACCTTCTTCAATGAAAACAACGAAAGTGTTGAATATTTAAATGTATATCAGTCTTTTTATGTGGGCTTTCCCAAACGACTAGTGCATTACCACTTCTAAGAGCAAATAAGTTGTATATATTGATGAAAAAACTGCCTGGTTATCTATTCGAATAGTTTATTTAAATACGACTGTTTTGTTGCACAAACGACTTTCGCTAAACGTAACACAGAACTAATCTTCCTCTGCCAGATTCATGAGGCTATCAGCAAAGAAAAGAGATCTCGAGATGCCAGACGTACTAACTACGCCATAGTTAAAAACAATGCACGTAAGTATACGAATGCAAGAATATTAGAATAACAACATCTCCATTTCCAGATCAAAATTCTATATTGCCGCTTATACTCGCTGTCAACTATGATCATGATTCGCTGTCGTCGTCAGTCAAAATGCGAACCAAAGCTTATAAATACAGGGTGAGTCGAAAAAAGCTGACACGTTTGAAATTCAAATTAGCCGCATAGCGGCTGTAATGTGACAGAAGTTGCCTAAAATATTTCATGGGTATACGAAGCATTCATATTAATTAACCTAAAACATAAAGTTTCTCCCCATTGGGAGTTAAAATGCATTCCGCTAAGATCTGTAAATACAAAAGAACAGTTTTATCAAATCGTTTTTGTTGATTGTACACGGGAATTGTCATATTCCAGCAATACGTTCGCAGCTCATTTGAATTTCAAAGGTGTCAGTTTTTTTTGACTCACCCTTTATAAATAAAATTCTGTCTTTTAATATATATGGCCCTGACGTACGTCTCTGCAAAGGTCTTTGTCTAGGTCTTAATGGGGTCATTGTTCATGGCAAGATGTTTACATTAGATATTCACATTAGATGTGATAACCAGGGTTGGTAGATAGCTGCATATTTGAGGCCAAACAAGATCACACTAGTTCTTTGTTTCCTTTGTCTTTGCCTTTTGTTTTCTTTGTTTTCTTGATAGCACTAATGACAATTTGGCCTCAAATATTTGCATGTCTACCAACTCTGCATGGTGATAGCACTCGCTAGTCGTTCAAGGCCAAATCGACAAATTCATTAATTTTAGTTTGACAACCGCATGGGCTTTTAGCAGCTCCAATGTTATAATGCGACGTTTATTTGAGCCTCAATATAGAGAGAGAATTTGATCGCACTTGTTCTACATCCTGAACACTTGGGCGTTCGAGTTCAATAGTGGTAAGACCCAGTGACTTTGAGTACTAAATTATACGTCTGAATATTATAGCTTATGTATTTGGTTGAGATTTGTTTACTGCCATTGTTGTGCTGCGAGATATATTTCAAAATGACGGGCTTATTTATGCGAGGAGTGACAAGATATCGATCGATAGTTTAATACTGGCGCTCCCAGCTTATAGACAAGTAACAAGTTCAACGGTTCGGTAATATTCCTACAGAAATTGGATGAAATTTCTGTTTATTTGAAGCTTAGCCAATACAAAAGTGTACAGTTCACAATGATTCACTCATCCACGCTCTGCTCAGGGGCATCGTTAAATAGGTCATCCACTGTGTCGATGTACAGTTAAGACTTTAGTTTAGAGTTTTTCTACAAACTATAGTTTAATTTATGAATTCGGCTTTTGTCATTTCGAATTCCGAGATATACTTCCCATCATTTCAGCTGGGTAATCGAAATCTTATAACGATTCACTACATTTGCATCCTTTACGGACAAATAAAGCTGGGAGATTCCTTTCCGGAAACGAATAGATATATTGTACTTGAAACCAAGTGTAATTTGATGTTTACCACGTCACCTTGCCTGAGACAGGAACTTCTACATCGCAAACAGTGAAATGTTAAAATGACCTTTCGTGATGAATTATAAAATATTTCGGACCTACTTTCTTTGACATAAACTCCTTAAGACATTTTCGTCTTTCTAGACCAATTTCTTTTGTGTTTCTTTGGCCCTTAAAAGTGCAGTATACTGTGGATAAACAAAAGAATATACACTGGCGGTGAAAAAGAACTGCTCAAATGTTAATATTGTCGCCACAATCAATCTTTTATTGTACACTAGTGGTCAAAAAGAGCTGTTTAGATACAAATTCATAAAGAAGAAGCGAATATAGGAGAGAGCTTCATAGGTATTTTGGATAATTCTCTTATTCCAAGCAATATTTCAGTAATGTAATGCAACCTGCCACACTTCTAAGATAGTCAAATAATGGTTCCAAGAAGGGGGAGTGACAGAAATGGATTGGCCTGCACAGTCAAAATACCTTAACCCTATTGAAAAGCTGTGGGACAATGTCAAGGGGATAATGCAAGAAAGAAAGAAATTCATAAAGCCTCCATGATTTATGGGTTCCTGTAAAGACTGCCCATAGGATGAATTTCTTTTGACCGCTAAGATTACCACCTTAACAAAAAGTATGCCACGCCGGTGTAAGGCCGTCATCAATTATAAGGCCAAAGGAGGGCAACAAAAAATTCATATTTCATATAGCTTAGCATGTAATCTACTCTATATTTACTCGTACATATTGTTAGAGGGACAGTTACCTTCATTTGAGAGTATTTTAACTTGTTTTGAGCAGTTCTTTTTGACCGCCAGGGTATATATATATACATATATAAAACGTAAATTTGAGCGGTTCCTAGATTCACATAAGGAAACTCGACGAATTCGTCTGACATAATTATTCCTCTACGTACGACGTTCGTCTAGATGGCTTGTCTAGTTTTATATATATACTCAGACAAATGATCTGTCCGACGACCATTCTTCTTGATAGATAATCCGTCTCTGTTATAAATTGGGCCAATTTATGAGCATATATATATATATATATATATATATATATATATATATATATATATATATATATATATATATGTATATATATATATATATATATATATATATATATATATATAACTTTTGCAGCGTAAGCGTTAAGATGACGCAGGTTTACGCCTACAATCGGCCCACCAGTCGTGTAACGATTGAAATTCGATTTAAATGATATTCATTGTTAATGCCCTTTTTTTAATATTGGACACCTTTTAACTCCAATCTTATTTGCCAGTGGATCATTACGACAGAGTCGAGAAGCGAACCTAATATGTGCTTTGCTATGAACGTGATGTAAAGCAATGACTGACGCCATTATTATTATTATGAAGCCATGACTGACGTGATTATTATCACGAGATAGTCAACAGTTTCCCCCAGTTGCGGTTCAGGGCTACGCAGTGTAGTAGAACTCCTCAGAATCGCCCAATCGCATTGGGGATTTTTATTTAAAATTACACTTGACTAATAGCGTTGGTATTAAGGTGTTTTGAATTTACAATTAAGCCTTTTCTTATTCCCCTATCCCTAGATCTGCCACTGTTTCCATTTCAATTTTTTCATATCAATTTTCTATATAAATCGAAAAGTCAAAACAAATCGACAAACTTTCCTTGAAAGACTCAGTGCTTTAAACTCGTACAAAAAGCCTCCAAAACTCGTACAATGCATGGTTATGATAACTCGTTCTAAACTGACTTTTGTGTTAATGTCATGTGTATCTCGAAACAATGCTTCCTATGGTAACCCATGGTAACGACTGAAATTCGATTTAAATGATATTCATTGTTAATGCCCTTTTTTAATATTGGACACCTTTTAACTCCAATCTTACTTGCCAGTGGATCATTACGACAGAGTCGAGAAGCGAACCTAATATATACTTTGCTATGAACGTGATGTAAAGCAATGACTGACGTCATTATTATTATTATGAAGCCATGACTGACGTGATTATTATTATCACGAGATAGTCAACAGTTTCCGCCCAGTGGCGGTTCAGGGCTACGCAGTGTAGTAAAACTCCTCAGAATCGCCCAATCGCATTGGGGGATTTTTATTTAAAATTACACTTGACTAATAGCGTTGGTATTAAGGTGTTTTGAATTTACAATTAAGCCTTTTCTTATTCCCCCTATCCCTAGATCCGCCACTGTTTCCGTTTCTATTTTTTCACATCATTTTCTATATAAATCGAAAAGTCAAAACAACTCGACAAACGTTCCTTGAAAGACTCAGTGTTTACAATCACTTAAACTCGTACAAAAAGCTTCCAAAACTCATACAATGGTTATGATTACTCGTCCTATACTGCTTTTTGTTTTCATGTCGTGTGTATCTCAAAACAATGCTTCCCATGGTAAGTTCTGAGTTAACCAATTGTCACTTTTTGACTAAGATATGAAATTCATAAACATAGGCCGGCGATTCGTTACGTATCGATTTTAAGCTAGGTCGTCGTGTTGATATCAAGGTAATGACTAGCTAACGTAAAACATGTTCCTGACAAATTTTATTTGTATTTTATGTATTTTTCAAATTATTTCATAGGATGTCCAAAGAACTGGGAAAATTTCGGTAACTCTTGTTACACCTTTGTTCATATTGGCAAAAGCTGGCAGAATTCAAACAGTGATTGCGAGAATAAAGGAGGTCAGCTTGCTAGAGTTTCAGGAAAGAAACTCAACCGTTTTCTCCATGAAATGTATAGAATCGCTAAGAGTGGAATCAACTTATGGATTGGTCTTAAGAGATGTTCGCCCAATAGTGCACAATGGTGCTATCCAAATAAAAAATTAGCAAACTACACAAACTGGGCACCCGATATCCCTGACGAAAATGGCGACTGCGTTGAAATGCTTGACATTGGCGTCTTGGGTAATCGTCCCTGCAGTGATAAAAGGCCTTACGTTTGTGAAATGGGTATGTCATTTACTTAGGACATATATTTATTATAATCAATAATAAATATATTTTTTATTTAAGGGTTAGAGACTGTTGTGAGTGTTTTGTTGACAAATAAACGCACGCGCTGACCATACAATGAACGAGAAATTTCAATATTGCACGAGGCCGTAGGCCGAGTGCAATATTGACATTTCGAGTTCATTGTATGGTCAGCAAGTGCGTTTATTTGTAAACAAAACACGAACATAAAGTCTCTAACACTTTTAATATACAATCTGAGTTCATTGATTGCTGCATTGAAGATTTAAGCTTCGCTGCAGGCTGTCATTTTTGAATAAACCACGATTTTCATGGGTTATTGCGAATAAACCACGATTTTCGTGGGTTATTGCGAATAAACCACGATTTTCATGATCTGTCGCCAGGCAACAAGAAACCACGTGATTGATTTTGACCAATCGCGTGAGTAGATTTAGGCCAATGCACGAAGATTGTATATTAAATTCAATTTTGACGACCAATATTTTCATGACATATATCATGTTATACAAAAGTGTCACCTCTTATACGACATGTGAATATACGTTCACGATTTTGCTTTATTGCATGATTTTATGTTTCCCCTTTTGATGCAATTGGACTAAGATGTGTTTACAAACGCACTGAGTATGGGAAGAAAAAGAACTCTTTAATAGTGAAAAATAGTTACAAATCTTTTATATCTTGTTATAAGTTGTATGATAGTATGACTGGTGCTTCATCTTTGAAAATGAATTTAAGGCACATGATGGTTTTAAGGCACACATCATCAACGAAATTCAAAACATAAATCACCAGGAGCCGGTTGTATCAAGCGGTGGATAAGTCCTAATTAGATAACACTCTTAAATCTCTCTTAAATGAGTAAACTTGAATATTATGCACTGAATATGTAGTCGTAAAGAGTATCTTTGTATTAGCTAAGGTAAAAAACATTTTGTTTGCCTGTTGAATCAAACGATAGATTTGCTTTCTACTTTGACCTTAACCACGGCCTTGATACAAAGCCGGATAGCGCTATCTGGGTTTTTAGAAAGAAATTGTCATCAGTTGTAAGGCACATGCAAAATTACGATTGGGTCTCACACCGGAGCTGACAATAAAGGTTTTTCCCGAAATGGGACGATTTGCAAAAGTTACGTCAGCATATGTATTTGACTGTTTACTATGTGGATGCTAAATAATTTGGAGTTTTGTTCAATTAGGTACAAAATATTCTTAAATTTTATTCAATAGATTTTGATGAGTGCATGCTGGAAACACACAGATGCCATTCTCTCGCAACGTGCAACAATACGATTGGATCATATACCTGTACATGTAATCAAGGATTTACTGGCAATGGGACCATTTGCGAAGGTATAGTGACGTCAGTAAACGCTCATGACTATATTTAAATAGAGTACCAAATATTTTCAAATTTGAATAGACTTTGAAGAGTGCATACTTGACACGCACAGATGTCATTCTCATGCGAAATGCAAGAATACCATTGGGTCATATACCTGTACTTGTAACGAAGGATTTACGGGAAATGGATCCTTTTGCGAAGGTATAGTAACGTCAGTATACGCTCATGACCGCATCAAATTGGAGAACTAAATATTTTCAGATTTAAATCAATGACGTCGATGAGTGCATGCAGGAAACACACGGATGTCATTCTTAAGCCACGTGCGACATTACGATTGGATAATACACATGTGCTTGCAATGAACGACTTTCAGGAAATCTGGAAATAGGACCATTTAGTCAGGTGTTATTGTAAGCATAAAGTTAACACTCCTTAGCTTTATCTATTATTTCATTGTTCAGAATGGCCCTATTGTGCAATGAGGAAAAACGCAGTTTTAAACCTCGGGGCATTCTTTCAACACTAATACGTTATGCTCTGTCGAAAATTTTCTAATTTGTTTCTATCGATAGGAAAGCGACAATCGAGGTTTAATTAATAACTGGTCCCCAGTCGCTTACCTAAGGCGCCATTAATGATGGGGCGCGCTGAATGATGGGAAGACGAAGGGGTATTCCAAAATAGCCTAGCAAATAGCCTCGGAGTATTCCCATGATCCTTTGCGTCATCAATTTTATCGCTTTGTTAGGGACTGTGGAGGAGTCAGGTTTAATTATGCGTAAACAAAATGGCTACCTGAAGAAATCAAACGGGTATACGACGGTTATGAATATAATTTTAGCCAACCGTCTATTATGGATTCTAGGGACGGCCTTGGCAGAATTCACTAATAAAAATTGTCATTAAACTACGTCGATTGTACGACGAGAAAATTAATATAAGATTTGAAGAAAATAAATAAGATAAACACTAAAAATTACCCCTTTGAAGAAGAGAGGATGATGTATATTATAAGATACAGAAATGCGTATTAAAACATAATCATTTAATTGCATTAAATATCTTTCAAAATAAATGTTTTTTTAATTTCAAAACACGTAAATAAGAATAAGAATGAGAGGGATGTAAATATAGCATATAATGCTCCAATTTTTTGCTTGCTAACTTGCTTAATAACACTCTTAAATCTCTCTTAAATGAGTCAACTTGAATATTATGCACTGAATATGTAGTCGTAAAGAGTATCTGTGTATTAACTAAGGTAAAAAACATTTACTTCGCTTGTTGAAATAAACGATAGATTTACTTTCTATTTTGAACCTAACCACGGGCTTGATACAAAGCCGGATAGCGCTATCTGGGTTTTTAGAAAGAAATTGTCATCAGTTGTAAGACACATTAACAATTACGATTGGGTCTCACACCTGAACTGGCAATAAAGGTTTTTCCGGAAATGGGACAATTTGCAAAAGTTTCGTCAGCATATGTATTTGACTGTTTTCTATGTGGATGCTAAATAATTTGGAGTTTTGTTCAATTAGGTACAAAATATTCTTAAATTTTATTCAATAGATTTTGATGAGTGCATGCTGGAAACACACAGATGCCATTCTCGCGCAACGTGCAACAATACGATTGGATCATATACCTGTACATGTAATCAAGGATTTACTGGCAATGGGACCATTTGCGAAGGTATAGTGACGTCAGTATATGCTCATGACTATATTTGAATAGAGTACCAAATATTTTCAAATTTGAATAGACTTTGTAGAGTGCATACTTGACACGCACAGATGTCATTCTCATGCGAAATGCAAGAATACCATTGGGTCATATACCTGTACTTGTAACGAAGGATTTACGGGAAATGGATCCTTTTGCGAAGGTTTAGTAACGTCAGTATACGCTCATGACTCCATCAAATTGGAAAACTAAATATTTTCAGATTTAAATTAATGACGTCGATGAGTGCATGCAGGAAACACACGGATGTCATTCATAAGCCACGTGCGACAATACGATTGAATAATACACATGTGCTTGCAATGAACGATTTTCAGGAAATCTGGAAATAGGACCATTTAGTCAGGTGTTATTGTAAGCATAAAACTTAGCACTCCTTAGCTTTATCTATTATTTCATTGTTCAGAATGGCCCTGTTGTGCAATGAGTTAAACCTCGGGGCATTCTTTCAACACTAATACGTTATGCTCTGTCGAAAATTTTCTAATTTGTTCTGTCGATAGGAAAGCGACAATTGAGCTTTAATTATTTACTGGTCCCCAGTCGCTTACCTAAGGTACCATTAATGATGGGGCGCGCTGAATGATGGGAAGACGAAGGGGTATTCCAAAATAGCCTAACAAATAGACTCGCGGTATTCCCATGATCCTTTGCCTCATCAATTTTCATCGCTTTGTTAGGGACTGTGGAAGAGTCAGGTTTTTATTTGGGTAAACAAAATTGCTATCTGAAGAAATCAATCGGGTATAGGGCGTTTATGAATATGATTCTAGCCAACCGTCTATTATGGATTCTAGCGACGGCGTTGGCAGAATTCACGAACAAAAAATGTCAAAAACCTACGTCGATTGTACGACGAGAAAATTAATATAAGATTTCAAGAAAATAAATAAGATAAACACTAAAAATTACCCCTGCGAAGAAGAGAGGATGATGTATATTATAAGATACAGAAATCCGTATTAAAACATAATCATTTATTTGCATTAAATAGCTTTTAATATAAATGTGTATTTTTTAATTTCAAAACACTTAAAAAAGAATAACAAAAAGAAGGATGTAAATATAGCATATAATGCACCAATATTTTGCTTACTAACTTGCTAAATAACACTCTTAAATCTCTTTTAAATGAGTCAACTTGAATATTATCCACTGAATATGTAGTTGTAAAGAGTATCTTTGTATTAGCTAAGGTAAAAAACATTTTGTTCGCTTGTTGAATAAAACGATAGACTTGCTTTCTATTTTGAACTTAACCACGGGCTTGATACAAAGCCGGATAGTGCCATCTGGGTTTTTATAAAGAAATTGTCATCAGTTGTAAGACACATGCAAAATTACTATTGGGTCTAACACCGGAGCTGGCAATAAAGGTTTTTCCGGAAAAGGAACAATTTGCTAAAGTTACGTCAGCATATGTATTTGACTGTTTACTATGTGGACGCTAAATAATTTGGAGTTGTATTCAATTAGGTACAAAATATTCTTAAATTTTATTCAATAGATTTTGATGAGTGCATGCTGGAAACACACAGATGCCATTCTCGCGCAACGTGCAACAATACGATTGGATCATATACCTGTACATGTAATCAAGGATTTACTGGCAATGGGACCATTTGCGAAGGTATAGTGACGTCAGTATATGCTCATGACTATATTTGAATAGAGTACCAAATATTTTCAAATTTGAATAGACTTTGAAGAGTGCATACTTGACACGCACAGATGTCATTCTCATGCGAAATGCAAGAATACCATTGGGTCATATACCTGTACTTGTAACGAAGGATTCACGGGAAATGGATCCTTTTGCGAAGGTATAGTAACGTCAGTATACGCTCATGACTGCATCAAATTGGAGAACTAAATATTTTCAGATTTAAATCAATGATGTCGACGAGTGCATGCAGGAAACACACGGAAGTCATTCTTAAGCCACGTGCGACAATACGATTGAATAATACACATGTGCTTGCAATGAACGATTTTCAGGAAATCTGGAAATAGGACCATTTAGTCAGGTGTTATTGTAAGCATAAAACTTAGCACTCCTTAGCTTTATCTATTATTTCATTGTTCAGAATGGCCCTGTTGTGCAATGAGTTAAACCTCGGGGCATTCTTTCAACACTAATACGTTATGCTCTGTCGAAAATTTTCTAATTTGTTCTGTCGATAGGAAAGCGACAATTGAGCTTTAATTATTTACTGGTCCCCAGTCGCTTACCTACGGTACCATTAATGATGGGGCGCGCTGAATGATGGGAAGACGAAGGGGTATTCCAAAATAGCCTAACAAATAGACTCGCGGTATTCCCATGATCCTTTGCCTCATCAATTTTCATCGCTTTGTTAGGGACTGTGGAAGAGTCAGGTTTTTATTTGGGTAAACAAAATTGCTATCTGAAGAAATCAATCGGGTATAGGGCGTTTATGAATATGATTCTAGCCAACCGTCTATTATGGATTCTAGCGACGGCGTTGGCAGAATTCACGAACAAAAAATGTCAAAAACCTACGTCGATTGTACGACGAGAAAATTAATATAAGATTTCAAGAAAATAAATAAGATAAACACTAAAAATTACCCCTGCGAAGAAGAGAGGATGATGTATATTATAAGATACAGAAATCCGTATTAAAACATAATCATTTAATTGCATTAAATAGCTTTTAATATAAATGTGTTTTTTTTAATTTCAAAACACGTAAAAAAGAATAACAAAAAGAAGGATGTAAATATAGCATATAATGCACCAATATTTTGCTTACTAACTTGCTAAATAACACTCTTAAATCTCTCTTAAATGAGTCAACTTGAATATTATCCACTGAATATGTAGTTGTAAAGACTATCTTTGTATTAGCTAAGGTAAAAAACATTTTGTTCGCTTGTTGAATAAAACGATAGACTTGCTTTCTATTTTGAACTTAACCACGGGCTTGATACAAAGCCGGATAGCGCTATCTGGGTTTTTAGAAGGAAATTGTCATCAGTTGTAAGGCACATGCAAAATTACGATTGGGTCTCACACCGGAGCTGACAATAAAGGTTTTTCCCGAAATGGGACAATTTGCAAAAGTTACGTCAGCATATGTATTTGACTGTTTACTATGTGGATGCTAAATAATTTATAGTTTTGTTCAATTAGATACAAAATATTCTTAAATTTTATTCAATAGATTTTGATGAGTGCATGCTGGAAACACACAGATGCCATTCTCGCGCAACGTGCAACAATACGATTGGATCATATACCTGTACATGTAATCAAGGATTTACTGGCAATGGGACCATTTGCGAAGGTATAGTGACGTCAGTATATGCTCATGACTATATTTGAATAGAGTACCAAATATTTTCAAATTTGAATAGACTTTGAAGAGTGCATACTTGACACGCACAGATGTCATTCTCATGCGAAATGCAAGAATACCATTGGGTCATATACCTGTACTTGTAACGAAGGATTCACGGGAAATGGATCCTTTTGCGAAGGTATAGTAACGTCAGTATACGCTCATGACTGCATCAAATTGGAGAACTAAATATTTTCAGATTTAAATCAATGATGTCGACGAGTGCATGCAGGAAACACACTGAAGTCATTCTTAAGCCACGTGCGACATTACGATTGGATAATACTCATGTGCTTGCAATGAACGATTTTCAGGAAATCTGGAAATAGGACCATTTAGTCAGGTGTTATTGTAAGCATAAAACTTAGCACTCCTTAGCTTTATCTATTATTTCATTGTTCAGAATGGCCCTGTTGTGCAATGAGTTAAACCTCGGGGCATTCTTTCAACACTAATACGTTATGCTCTGTCGAAAATTTTCTAATTTGTTTCTGTCGATAGGAAAGCGACAATCGAGGTTTAATTACTAACTGGTTCCCAGTCGCTTACCTAATGTTTTTTTAATTTCAAAACAAGTAAAAAAGAATAAGAAAGAGAAGGATGTAAATATAGTATATAATGCACCAATATTTTGCTTGCTAACGATAGCCTACTTTCCTTTTATCTTGTTTAGGCTTGCGTCTATCTTTCTTTCTTTTTCGTCTCGTTGTACCAAAGGTTAACAATACGAACATGGAAGACAGACTTAGGAAACTTAATGAACAGGCAAGTTATTCTATTTGTTCGTTCGTTTAAAGTTTGACTATGGTCGTTCGAATCTTCCTGTATGATTTTATTTATCTGCATGCTTGTGCATTCAAAAAAAGGTTTAAGAAGGCAATATGACGGTAACGCTGTCGATGCATCTTAATTTTAAAATAAATAATAGACATTTTATGGTAAACGACATTGGCAATTAATTTTTTCCTCACTTAAGAGAACGCTTTAAATTTTTAATAAAATCTTGTGATAAAATTTCCATATTTCACTCGATTCTTGCAATATTTCTACAACAAGCCACGATTTTCTTTGAATTGTTGGCGATCTTGGGTCAATCGCTAACTCATTGGAGAGTTAAAGCAGTGACTACGAGTACAAAATTTGCCATTTTCGCGCCAAACTCTGTGCTTTCGCCTACGCCGTTCGACGAAACTGGTAGTTCTTGGGCTTTTGTATACGAAATTAATCAACAGACTCTTCCACAGCGTAAACAACAGCGAGAATGACGATCTTGTACTGCATGGTAGTCACTTGCTAAAGCTCTCTATTAAGTTTCATTGTGATGACGTCAGGTGCAAGAAATCACCTGGAGAGAGCCTAGTAAAATTTGAAATTACAAGGTTCGGTTGCAAAATGTTGTGAAATAAAGGAAACATAATTATAGACAGTTTCATCACCCATTTGCTCGATATTTTCAGGTGGATGAGCTCTATGGTATGAATTTAACTGCAAGAAAAAAATCCGCCCAGATTATCATAAAGGAACTGTCCAATATAACAAATGTAAATAACGAAAACGGAGTGAAAGTGATAATGAACCCAAATTTTCTCAGCCGAACCGTCGCAATACTTCAGAAAGTTGTTGGACTGAATATTTCTGATGGCAGTGTTAACATATTGGGTCCTGCAAGTAATATTTTAGATGAAGTAAACAGGAAATATTGGAGAAACATGACGGTGAGTTGATTAGAATAAGTAAGTACATTAGCTTGTAAGTGCCATGCATGTACGTATTTAATACTGCATAAAAACACATAGTTTGATACAAATAGTTGATGAAAAAAAGTCTTCGAGTCTTTGAAGAGGCTTTTGGTATTAATAGAGAGCTTAAGCATGCGACGTTTTTTTCAACACGGACGTCACGCGTACAAAATTAAACGGCTAAAAATGGCGTCAGCCGTTCTTGCTTAAAATCTACGACGGGAAACTGCATGGACTGCGGTTTCTGATTTTAAACAAAAACGGCTGACGCCATCTATAACGCCAAAATTTTGTTCGCGTGACGTCCGTGTTGACAAAAACGTCGCATGCTTAAGCTCTCTAATATCTTATAGAAATTCCTTCTTTCCACCATAGGATGAGAGACTAATTCGTGATCTGGTGATCACTTTGCAAAATTATGGATTTCAATTAGGAGAAGTATTGAAAAATGACAGGAGTTCTTCGCGTATATTTCAAAATCATTCAAACGTTCAGCTATATGTCACATACCAAAAGCGCTCAGAATTGTCACCTCAGAACAGTCTTTTCAATTTCCCAAATTCATCGTTTACACTTTCGCCTGATGCGCTTTCGAACGACTGTGGAGCGGTCATAGTTGTTGTCTGGTATAAAACACTAAATTTAGTTCTGCGAAAGAGTGGTTTTAATGGTGATTATCACGCAATAAAAAGCAGAATCATTATTGCGAGTGTTCAACCTGAACCAAGGATGCCATTTAAGGAACCTGTGCGTATAAGCTGGGATGCAACAGAATTGGTAAGCATATATGAATGCCGCTTATTGTAGCTAATATATATATATATATATAATTATATATATATATATATATATATACACCCATTTGCAAAAACGTTGGCCGCAGATAGATAGATAGATAGATACTCGAAGTCTAATTAGAATTGCATATGATTACATTTGCATGGGACTTCTATAATATTACACAACATATGCAATTCTAATTAGATTTAGAGTATCTATCTATATATCTATCTGCGGCCAACGTTTTTGCAAATGGGTGTATATATATATATTATATATATATATATATTATATATATATTATATATATATATATATTAGCTATATATTTTTTTTCATCTTTAATTTTATGACCATGCAGGACGAAGCGATCACTTGTGGATATTGGAAACCAGAATTAGGTGTAAGTTAGTGGAAAACTGATGGCTGTAAAATAGGAAAGTCGAATAATAACCACTCGATATGTGAATGTTATCACCTCACTGCTTTTGCGACCATGGACATTGGAAAGAAAGATTTGGTAAGCTTTCAAGTGATGAAATTATGTACATTTAATACTGATATATAGCTATCTGTGACATTTACACAGAATAAAATATTATTATATTCCAAGTTAACCAAGGGTGAGCAAGAGGTTTTGGAAATAGTGTCTACTGTTGGCAGTTCTTTGTCGTTGGCTGGTGTGTTGTTGACGATATTAGCCTACGTATTGCAGTGGAAGAGACTTCATAAAGATGGCAAAAGCAAAATTTCTTCAAAAGTGCTCATGAATCTTTGTGTTGCAATTGGAATGGCGAATTTCCTTTCTATACTTTCCGGTCCGGCACGTAATCATGAGGTATTCCGATTACACTGTTGTTGATTTTTTGACTTTTTGCATTGGTATTTCATTATTACTTTTCTTTCTCTTCCAGCCATACTGTATAACAGTTTCCTTGCTTCTATATTTCTTCATTCTTGCTCTTTTTGGATGGATGTTATGCGAAGGAATTGTAATCTACTTAAAAATGGTCAATGTCTATGCGAGTTTAGCTTTGGGTGGAAAACATATGCAAGCATTCTATGTTGTTGGATGGGGTAAGTAAGACTGAATTTCCACTCACAGAGAAATAATTTGTTGGCGAAATATTTGCATATTTTCTTTATAATTTTAGCATAATTGTAAATAAATTAGTTCAATATGACTTTTTCACTTCAAAAGATAATATGCAAATATTTGTTAGCGAATTTTTTCTTTTTAAGTGAAAGGGATAGTGAGGATATAGTGGTTTATAAAATATTTTCGTTTTAGGTTTATGAAAAGCCTAATTTTTGTGGGAGCTTTTGAAGGAATTGAAAATACTCCAAATAACTTTTATAAGAGTTTTAAAAATATTACAGAAAGATTGCATTGCCATATTTATGAAGGGCCGTGCATGAAAAGAGAGAACAAAGTTGTTCGCAAACTGTGGCGTAGTTTTAGCCTGACGATTTTGTTCCTCTATAGAGATATGTAAACTTGGGGTTATTATAATTATTCATTTCTTTAGAAATGTATTGTTTTCACAGTCAATGAACACCAAAATATTAGCAAAGGACAAATCTTCAGTCTGGCTACACTAATGTTCGCAAATACCACTTTAATAATGTTTTACGCAAAAATTGGAACACACATTTTTGTCAGTGAATGGTGCATTTACTTTGAAAAAATCATCTTCTCTAATGCAGTATGCTATTCGTAAAATAACTGTACTCCGACCAATCAGAATCCAGTAATTAGAACATGCTATGTAATAATTATTGTGATAATGATTTGAAGCATGAGAGTGATTAGTATTTTGGATGAATTTGAATGAATGAAATCGTTGTGTGTCAAATGAAATTATTAGTGATTTGAACTTGCGTTCGCCCTTTCTTTGGTATTCAGGTTTTCCAGTTATCATTGTCTCGCTTCAAATCACGGTGAATGGTTTAATTGATGTTACATCCGAGCATGCATGTTGGTGCCGTGCTGGTGGTGTGATGTTTTGGAGCTTTTTGGTTACTGTTGGATTAATATTGTTGGTAAGATAGCACCACACATATTTGACAATTTAGGCATGATAATGTCGTCATCTTCAGGGACAAGTCAGAACGTCAGACAATAATGGCTATAAGTATTTAAACTTAGGATTTGCCGCTTTAAACTGCCACTCAAACACAGAGAATTACGCTGTATAAACCGGGCCTGACTTAAACATTCAACACCCACAAAATTTACCATACTTCCGCGGGGTTGCCTTCCTTGGCAACCAGCATCAGGGTAAGCACTGGGAGTTGTATAAAAGACAATAGTTAACTTTTAACAGTAGACAAAGGCAGAATTGGCCAATCAGAGTCGTGAATTTCTGAGTTAACTAGGATTTAACTGTGCAAAATGTGGTTCTTATACAACCGGCCCCTGGACCCAGATCATTAAAACATTCGTAAGGTAAGCAAGCAGATTGGGAATTAAGTATTTTACGGTTTGTTTACGTTTTAAACATTAGCCTAGGAATGTATTATTTATTTATTTTATTTCTAAAGAAGCATATATATATATATTATATATATATATATATATATATATATTATTATATATATATATTATATATTATATATATTATATATATATATCAAATATGTATTTAGAATCATATATGAGTAGAGTGCTCGATATACCAAAGTATAGAGCTAGTATAAAGATAAAATAAAATAAACTTGGTTTACTTCATAAGATTTTATTCACTACAAACTTGTTTCGTATGACAAGCAACGCTTGCCACACTCATCAGGTGAATTTAAATGTCGCGCTATGTTGTTGCAAAGGTTATATATACTATATACATGTTTGACGTAAACGGAAAGCTCTAGTGTTAAATTACATATAAATATATACAGATTATATCAAGTAATTATATTGCTTAAAGTGCCTATACCACTCGTGGTGTCTTTACGGATTTGGAAAGAGCGTAAAAAGTTAGTTTATAAAGTATAGATCCTTTTTTGATATAAAACAATAGTTTCCGAGATATCGGGTTTCAAACAGGGCATTTTTGCAAAAAAGGTGTGTTGCTCAGGAGACTGGGACTCAGGAACCGGTCTTTGGTCAAATACTATAAAATCAACTACGTTTTTGCTTGGCGGCTGACAAAAACGCAAATATTTCAGAATAAATTGTTATGTCTGGCTTAGAGTCGTTATCTGGCTCTGACGAGGGCTCTTACAGTTGCCCTGAGTATGAAATTGAGGATGAAACATACGAAACGGCGTCCAAAGACGGATATGAAAGTGAGCTTTCATATGCCGTTGAGGAGGAACTACTAGACGATGAGGATGTTTTAGCATACACTGATGAGCCTTTAGCTGACGATTCGTGGGTTGAAGAATATATTCAAAGACAAGAACAGCATGCAAGGGAAATAGAAGAATTAAGTCTTCGTCTAAGCGGAGAAAACCCAGTGAGTTCTTGGTAAGATAATCAAACAATTTTCTATGTTAAAATATTGTGTGGTTGCCATATTGGCATATATATTTTTCAAAAGACAACTGAAGCATACTGACAGTGTATCTTTTTTAGGTGCAATTGTGGAAACTGCAATACTGAAAATTTAGTAGAGGCGAAGGAGTGTCACTGTTGCACTGAAATTCCAAACTGTGCCGCTGCATTGACATTGACTATAGATGATTCTGTTCGTGTTTCTGAGTCATCTGATGATGATGCTACTAACACCCAACAAACGTGTATTACAAATCACCCTGGATTCGATGCAATTTGTCTCAATAGATGGTCTTTGGAACTAGCTGCAGATAATTTTAAAACGCGTACTGGACAAAAATATCGACAAGTTAGTTCAAAGAATAGGTTAGTATCCACTCTATATAAAATTATTAAAATATTATTTTTCTGAGATAATATAATCAACTTGTATCCCAATTAATTTGTATCCCTATAACCCTATTCTCTATTGCAGCCTTGGTTCTATACAAAGTAAATATATAACCCTATATGACTATATGTGTTTTTAGGTTTCTTCGTGTGGTGGCATATAGACAATTCACACGACTTATTCATGGGCGTTTAAAAGACAAGCGAATCCCTTTGCCGGCTTGTGCTTACAATGCTATCCGCACTACCTTCAAGGAAAAGGAGGATGACTTCAAAGGTTATGAAGATCTGGAGGAAGAGGATTAAATTTGCTGTAAATATATATGTAGGAATTTAATAGCAGATACATTAGCAATGTTTTGTTATAGCACCTCAAACTTGAATAATAATATATTTTACAATTAAACTCTGCCCTTTTACAAAATTATTTATTTTGGTTCTTGGGGCAATCTTTAACATTTTTGTGGCCTTTCATTGGTTGTTTGCATGCTTTGCACTTTGGCTTGTTTCGTGCAGTGCTATCACCAGGATTTGGAATCACAACAGTAGGTACTAAAATGCAAAAACAATAATAATGATGAGTTGATACTGTATGTTTACATGTTAAGGAGTGATGGCATCAGCTGTAGCACAAATCATAAGTGTGTGATAAATCGCATCATGCAAATTTACCTTCAACTTAGCATTGAATATAAGACTACTAGAGCAAGTAAGGTAACTAACCAGGATTTGTTGGTGGCACATTAACAATGGGCATGTTTTCCCTTCTTTTCTTTTTGTCAATAGCCTCAGCACGTGGCTGCATGTCAAGCATTTTGTTCATTGGTGGTGGTGTTAAACCTTTTAATTCTTCAATTGCCTTATTGAGTTTTTTGTTAGAGATTGCATCAATCATTGTATTGTATATTTCATCAACATAATCTTCAAGAAAGGCAATTATATATATAATGATTTGCTTAATTATTATGGGAGTGCAAAATAGATAGTGTTAATTGCTGTAGTGTTAAAAGTAGAATGTGATATACTGTACATACCAAAGTTTTGCTTCACTTTTACATTTCTAACAACAGCCTCTCCATTTTTAAATTTTGGTAACAAATGAAGTTGTTCAACGCCATCCTTCATTCTGTTCTCCGATGCAGATTATTATTAAGTGGATTACAGCAAGTGCATGCCTAAAATATTCCAAAGCAAATTTTGTTATTAAATATATTTAAACTTGCAAAATCACAGCCATAATGTTAATACCTGCAAAACATTCCTTGATAGCTGTATCCAATCATTTTTGGTGAGAACTGGTGAGCACTGAATGAATCCCTCTAGAGCACTTGTCTGGCCGAAGGAGACGCTGCTTTATACCATTCATCAACTTTGTATTTGTAAGTGCAGCCACCATTTTCTCATATGCAATAGAATCTATAATAGAGATTACAAGAACAATCATTCTCACACATCGAAACTATAATTGAAAATAAATCAGAGGGTCTATCTAGTGTAATAAAGATATAAATACAGTACTTAAAATGTTACTTACCTTCATCCAGCCACTTCCGTGGTTGAATCTCATCTCCATGAGCACACTTATCAAAAACGGGGTTTTTTGAGATTTTTGTGCTTGTTGACAACGTGGCTGAAGAACGATGAAACTTAGCCCAAATATTCACCATTTCCATCTTTTGTGGTCATGGCACTCCAAAATAGATGTTTGCACATGGTTTAATCCACTCATTCAAAATCTCATTTCCACTAACTTTTGCAATTTTTGTCAAAACTTTTGTGATTTCTATAACACAAGAATATACAGAACAAAATACAGGTTGTTTTCTTTCATATTCCATAATACCCCCACCCCTGAGTCCCTAACAGTTACATATATTGGTAAATGGTTATTACATATATAATAGGAAAGGGATAGAATAAAAACTTCTCTTTCTTATTTCAACAACATACTTTTCTTTAGATGCCAAACATCAAAGTAATGTTTGATGCTGGCCAGCTTTTCCCTCATGTGTTTTGCAATTCCTGAATGTCGGTCGGAACAAAAGTCTTCACAAGTAAGCCAGTGCCCAGAAGATATTCCATAGCCCGTACAAACCCATGGTACTCCATTGCAGGACTGCTACCCACTTCGTTTCTCTATAAATAATAAATATAATTTTGCCTGTAGAGCTGGTATCAATCTCCTAAAATTTGTACTTTAGTTACATACCTGCACCAGTGTAAAATGAATGATGAATGGAACTGTACAGCAAAATATTGTGTAGGCACAATACTTGGCACTATGACCCATGCTGTCATGCCTTCCATCACCAGATATCATGAGATCATCTTGGTTTTTCAATTTTGAAATTAATCCCTCTTGATACTTTTTCCAATGAAGATATATCACAGGAAATAATTTTTCCTGCAATTATGATTATAAAAGTACAATAAAACACTGGACAACACTCCTGGAATCATGCACCTAACTACTTATTATCAACTTTCAGTATTTAAACTAATTAGACAGGATAAAATCAAATGCACATTGTCAGCTAAATATTATGACTACACTCACATGTTGATGCTTAAAAAAAGTTGAAAGTGAGATGCATTTCAATCCCATATGCTGGAATACTCTCAGGACTTTGGTGGCTGATGTGCCAGCTACAAGAATTCCAAATGAAAGTAATAAATTGCCAGCTGGAACCATTGTGCCTGTCATATATGGCTGACTGAACCATTTGCTTGTCTTGCCACACTTCGGGTTAGCACATATGGAGGTCACTTCTGCCATTGTACCATTTTCTCGAACTTCAACAAGAGGATTGTCACATTTGCAGGCATGGCAAAATTTGAAGAGAGCAAGTAACTGTGTAAAAAACACAATAAACTTTGGCTCTTTTCTTAAATTGGAATCATTCAAAAAGATTCTAAAAAATAACAGTTTATTTTAATTATATATTTCAGTCACTTGGGCATTATAGCTGGTGTGTCATATATAAGGAAAAATGTGTTGTCTGGATTGTTTTCTACTCTATTTACTGTATCATGTTTGCATATTACTGTATATTCTATCAGGGTTATGGCCTTACCTTTTATGTTGAGGATTTGCCTCATCCTCTGTCTCAGTTTCAGTTGATTCACTTATTGATTCTTCTTCATCATATAAATCACCTGATGGAGGCATTTCAATATCTGAGCTTAATAGCTCATCAAAATCATCTGATGGAGGTATTCCAATGTCTGAGCTACAATGTGCATCATCACCTGCTGTGGTTGACATGGTACTAGGATGTGCATCTTCTCCTGTGTTTTTTACAATCATAGAAAATTTATTATATTGTTAACTATTGCAGCTGGGACACTGCATGTTACAGTATGTGCAAGTTTATACACAGAGGGCAGAGGCTACAGCATATGTTGATTCTATTGCTCTGAGTAGTAAACTGGTGTGACATAAGACCAAAAGAAATCAATACATATGACTTACCAGAACTTCTTGCAATTTGCCTTCTGCAAACTTCCAGCTTATTTTTTGCAGATAGCCAGTCACTTTTAAGCCTCTTATTTTTTAGCAATAAAGCTTTGCAATTGCTACATTCCCCATGCTATAAAGACAAAAGTACTTATTTGCAATAGACCTTTTGTATGTTTACAACACAAGCATCTGTCATTAGTATATGGCCCTATCAGGGTATGCATGACCACTGACTGTTTCTAAACATCACTCTATGACATATGATACCATCGGTTCCATAGTCCAAAAATCTCACCTCTTTTCGTTTCGTTGAGGTTGAACTTGAAGGTACAGGTTCCTCACCAGTTGAAACTCTTTCCGGAAATGTAATCTATAATTGTAGATAGTGTTTTGTAAATACACCAAACCAATAATACGTATTAAAATCTAAAATACTCACGTTTGTTGGGGTCAGCACGTAGGCATAGCAAGAGGTACGCTCATTGGCCAGCTGATTGGTTAATAAGTAATGGTAATGGTAATAATTATGGAATGATATTACAAAATGAACAATAAATATTGAATTTTATTGACGTGTTTTGTGTTTGATCATTAGCGCGCTGTCATGCTTACGTTATGTCATAAGGTACGCAGCCGGACAGAATGTGGATATCCGTAGGTTTAACCGCGCTCACCGCACCAGTCTAACTTAAGGCCCATAACCCTAACCCTAACCCTAACCCTAACTCACACTCGTGCGTCACATGCACCGCACTCATCGCATTCACCGCACTTGTCTAGCTCACACTCAGTCAGCGCATACACCGCACTCATCGCATTCACCGCACAAGTCTAACTCACACTCAGGGCATACACCGCACTCATCGCATTCACCGCAGTCTACTCACACTCATCAGCGCATACACCGCACTCATCGCATTCACCGCACTGTCTACTCACACTCAGTCAGCGCATACACCGCACTCATCGCATTCACCGCACAAGTCTAACTCACACTCAGGGCATACACCGCACTCATCGCATTCACCGCACAAGTCTAACTCACACTCAGGGCATACACCGCACTCATCGCATTCACCGCACAAGTCTAACTCACACTCAGGGCATACACCGCACTCATCGCATTCACCGCACAAGTCTAACTCACACTCATCGCATACACCGCACTCATCGCATTCACCGCGCTTGTCTAGCTCACACTCATCGCATACACCGCACTCATCGCATTCACCGCACTTGTCTAGCTCACACTCAGCGCATACACCGCACTCATCGCATTCACCGCACTTGTCTAGCTCACACTCAGCGCATACACCGCACTCATCGCATTCACCGCACAAGTCTAACTCACACTCGTGCGTCACATGCACCGCACTCATCGCATTCACCGCACTAGTCTTTAATTGGGGTAGAAAACAGACGAAAAACTACCACAAAACTATCGTTAAGGCTACGAAAGCATTCGAAAACCGCGCTCAAGTCGTAAACAGAAAGGTTAAACAACATTCATTGTCAAACACTGATGTCATCACACACTCAAAATAGATATAATAAAGAAGCACCTGGAAACGGAGGTGTAAAATATAATTAGCGTAAATATATGCATATTTCGTAAAATAATCATATGAACTGTCAGAAAATTGAACCATTTTGGTTTGCTATACTATAGTTTAATTTCGGAAATATACGACTAACATGCGAAATTTGCACAGCAAATTTTAAATGTTGTAGTATCCTTTGTTATGAGCAAAACCGATGCGCATAAGCCGCTGTAGCCCCCCCTCTCCCCCCCTATATAGAGTTACTCTGACCTCGTTTTTGCGCACCCTTTTTTAAATGATAAAAATACATTTTAAGGCAGATTTCGATTTTTGAGCAATTCAAGTTGAACACATATGCAATCTCACGCCCACGAACAGCTATGGAACGCACAAGCAAATTCGTCAATGAAGGAGGACTTACTTTTTACGAAGGAAAACGATTTAGCGACTTTTGTTTGAAGATAGTGGGAGAAGTGCACAATGTACACACAAAGAACATGTTTTATCTGGAGAAGGACAGTGGCTTGTAAGCGCAACTGGTTTTGTGTTCTCTTCCCAATTTACGAGGTACTGAATACTATGAATGCTTCATTCCATGTTGCTAGATCATTCAATCATTTGTCCATTTGGTGCAATGTATGAACAAGGTCCAATGATTTTACTTTTGTAGAGAAATTACGCTGACTGCCAGTTGCTTTGACGGGAAAAGGCAATTGCTCGATGCACTCAGGTCAAAGTTTCCTGGAGGAACTCTGAACTTGGAGACCCATGTTAGCAACAGCATGATCTTGACCTACTGGCAATCACTTCTGGAGGACTACAGGAATGTTTTTAACGAAACCGATGATGCTACAGCGAGAGTGGTCTATGGTACTCAACATTTTGGTTATCAAAACATTCCAAATTCGGCTAATTATTGGTTCTTGAGCCCGGGGTAAGTATTTGACGTGTATTATCAGTATTATTTGTATTATAGACGGTATTTTAAGTTGTATGCATATAATATAAACGAATGTGGCGGGCATTATTCATTGTAATGTTTTCTCGGAAGAATATGTTGCCCCGTTGTTGGTCTAAAATTATTCCAAATATATGTTGGTCTAAAATTAACTCGGCACTTTAATGGCTTTATACATAATTTTCGTTCTTGTATATCCACAAAACACACTGTTTCGCTCGGTCTCAGTAAGAAAGTGATATTTAATAATTGTAATCGACAAGACATTGAACAAATTGCGTCCATCGAATAACATGCGTTGTTGAGAAATTTTGAGTCGGGGAGAAACACAAAGGAAGCCAAAGCAACTATATATACAGTCATTAATAAAGGGGTGTTTGTATGGAGGCGAGCCAGCCCGGATCTCCGAGCTAGCTCGCTTTACAGGGCTGATTTCATCACATGAGACTTTTGAGGCGGGTTAGCTCGCCACAAAAAACTACTCGTCTCACGGCTATAGATAGCATATTAATTATATATAAACATATTTTCGCACGAACGTGAAATATTCGCAGCTTCGCAAGCAAATTTCACGGTTGTAACCCACAGAATCGTTAACAGATACCGTTTAAGATGGAAATCTGTCGAAAAAATCTTATTCACAACGATATAATCGAGTGAATAGAGTATTAGTAATAACTCTTACCTCGCCAAAGCGAGCCAGCCCGGGTAATTGCGTTTATTTTTGGGAAATTTCCATCCCGCCTAGGCGAGATCTTGGGTCAATGAACGCGGGATCTCGCTTAGGCGGGCCAGCTTGATATAAACGGCAAACACAAGATGAAATTTAGTACGAACGCGATCTGACTTGTTTGGACTTCAAACGTCACATAATTTTACTACAAACTTTTACGTTTCAACTGTCAACTGTCAATATTCCAAATTTAGAACACATTCTAAATGTGCAATTTAATTCGCCTGAATTAAATTCGACGTATACAACAGGCCTTAGTGTCGTGAAGTTCTAACATACGGTAAATTTGTGAATTTTGCGTTTATAGTGGATAAATTCAAAATAATTTGCAATGTTCTTACTTTGTTACATTTTCGCGGGAAAAATACAGTAACTGTTACAGGTAAACGTCAAATGTTTACAGCCAAACGTGTTTTGTTCCATGTCCAATTAGATCATGTTCCCCCCAGGTTTTCCATGACGTGTTTCCGCTTAGCTCCAATCGAGGGTACTGCGGATGCAGGTAGACGTAAGACGGTAGACCGATCAAAATGCGAATAGTTGTCGCGTTTATAGTTTCAAGTTTCAACGGTGGTACGATGACGTTTCTAGGCAGGTTTTCAGACGTTTCTAAGGCGTGGCTTCAATGTTCCATTAAGAAGTACCACGTTTCGAACTTTTCTGTCGTTCTATCACAGTCATAGTTGCTTTTATTAACATTGAAGCCGCCTGAAAATGAAACGTCCGAAAACGTACCTGCCCACTGAAACGTCATCCTACGCAGGGCCGCCCAGGGATGGGGCGAAGTTTGCATTTTGCTCTGGGCCCCATCCTTAAGAGAGCCCCAAAAGGGCCCCCCAAAGGAACAAAAGGGCCCCCCAAAACTTCCTGAGGGTTTTTTTTGCCCCAGGCTTCCAAAAAGTTCTAGGCAGCCCTGATCATACAACTGTTAAAACGTACTAACGCAAACCCGGAGCCGGGTTTTTTTTCCGGGATTGCACGGCACTAATGAAACCAATAGAAATATATTTGTCAAAATTAACACTCAAAGGTGTTCTGTAACCTTAGATGATCGCATAAACGAACATCTTCTATGTTGACTTTTCTATTTAGCTTCACATCGAGGACAATTGTATTTTACGGGACAGTGCATATAAAGTCCTAGACATGTCAGGCCGGGATGCTTTGTTCCACTACGCAACCACAATTGATCGGCATCTTTTAAAGATGGATCGACTGCTCGAAGCGACAAAAAGGTATCTGTTTGTACATGAACTTTAACTTTCGATTAAAGTAGACATATAATCCAGCATAAAATTTTTTTATTGCTGTCATAGGTAGCTCCCTAGTCTTTACGTACCATACCTACTAGTGCCCAGACCTTGGCCGAGTTATTTTTGTGCTGACGCCGAAGTTCATCGTCATTTCTTAAAAATGAAGTTTAAAATGCAGTCAACTGACGCAATTACATACGCCAGAATCCGAATCGTGCACGAAAAATCGTTGTTTGTGATCGTCGGATGACGTAGACATTTTATGACGTAGTAGATTTTTCCACACACCACAAGGGAGCTTCATATATACGGTTAATTAATAAATAATTTCTCAAAATGTATTATTATACTTAGTTTATAGCCTGTGATGGCCAATATTCTCATATTAAATTTTATACAGGCTTTTAGATTTGTCTTCTTACTTTGATGTAAACGAGCATCCTTTTAAGATGTCGCTATCATTTGTCGCAACAAGAATCCTTCGATCGTCCAAAGATGACGAGAAATATGGTAAAGTTTGTGTTATATTACTTATGCTTATATATACAGGGTGTTTTAAACACATCCGCTTTGTTTAAAAAAAAAGCGGATATATTGATAAATATTAAGTCACGTTTTTTTTTATACGTTCTGTATTATAAGCTTCGACGGGTAAATAAAGGGGCACCTGAAAACAGTCTACGTTAATCCCCTAATGGTCCCTAATCAATGCAAAGAGGTGTCAAAACTTATTGGTTTCAATTATTTTTAACAGGTGAAAGTAATTTGGGATTGATATTCTCTGAGGAGAGAAATTGCGGGAAGACTCTGACGTTACGTCTGATTGCCAAATTTCAGGGAATTGCCCAAAGTCGTCACCCACTACTATTATCAGGTGGGAATCAGAACACATCTGGCACATCTGGGTGAGTATACTAATAACATGTATATGAACTTTATGAAACACCATAGCGTTTGTCAATGGTCCGGGTTTAACTCCTTCTTGTAGACCGGGTCAGGTGTTTGTTTTTACAGTTTATAGTTTCATTTTCTTCCAAACAATCAGTTAATCATATTTATTTAAAAGCAAGGAGAGTAAGGGAATGGCGTCAACATCAGTTATATTACTCACTGTTGCACTTTCCCATTATCAATTTAACATAATGTAGATATTCTTTCGAAAATTATCGTGTCACCGAGTGTCCAATACGCGCATGTACTCTGAGTATTAAGTTGTTGTGAAAAATCTGCGTTTTTGTCTTATTTATTAGAAAAATGGCATTGGAGAGTTTAAGCAAATCGTCCTTGGTATCCTTACTTGACGATTCAATAATCAACCAGAATCTGGGTGAATTTTTGAACCAGGTGCAGGGTGGTCTGGCGCAGGGTTCATCCAAATCTGGTCTTTTGTACCCGAAAGGAAGCTTACTACTTTCCAGCAATAAAAAAGAAGTACAAAGGTATAAATACATGAAATGCCAATGTATACAATTCAATCAATGTACAACAACGCATATTATACGAGGTATAATATATGATGATACAATATGCCACTAAGAAATATTTTATATGAATTAGCCGTCTCCCAATCAAGCAGAGGACTGGTTCTCGTCGCTTAGTGTTGACGGACAAAAAAAATGCAAACAATAATAATGCAACAATAATAATAAGGCAACTTTAAATATATATTTAGCTCTCTCACAATCTCACTATAACTTGATGTCCTCCTAATCTCGTTTACCGAGCCTGAGATCCTTGGGAAGGAAACGAAGGCTCTGGGATAATCAGGAAGAAATCTGATTGATTGTTGGAATAGGATGCGTAATTCAAACGGACATACAATTTTCTATATGTCGGATTCAGGCTCGGAGATTGATGTCCTTCCAAACCTCCTTCCAAACATCAACTAGACCCAGTCCTCTGCTCGTTTGGGAAGTGACTAATTGGGGTTAGCGAAAATAAATGTAACATCTGAAGTCTGTAACAAATCTACTATAATTCCCATACTATAACAGGATATTAGGAAGAGTGGTCAGGTTCGACTACCGACTCAATCCCAATCATGAAGACCACAATGAAGCTGCTTTGACAAAATTCGCCTGTGGCAATAAGGCAAGTATCGACAAATAAGGATACAAAGTTAATGAGACGTACGAACAGACAGACAGAAAATTACAAAGACAGTTGCTCGAAAGCTGCTTTATCAGATATAAAACTCGATGCGACAGCTGAGAGTTTTATATCTGATAAAGCACGGACTGGGAACTAATTTTAAAAATAAACGTTGTCTAAGTTAAGGAAATCACTGCTAAAGTTTACATGATTCTTTATCAGGTATAAAACCACCGATATGGTAATGATTTCCCTTGTCTTTCTTTATGAATTATTAATGGTTCCTTAACTTTTTAAAGGGTATTCTGGTTGCATGGTGCATGCGATTTCTTCCTATCTATGAAGAGATAATAGAATCGTATTTTGAAGATGTGAAATGCATTCTGAAGGCGCATTTCAATACAGGATGTCAAATGCGATGGATTAAAGGTGTTGCATATAACCTCATTACGTACACAATGGTGAGTAATAACAGTCATTTCTTATTAAAAATTGTCGGAAATGCGATGAAAAAAAGCAACTAAAATAGACCTTTTCGCTCATTACGTCACGTCTAACGCTGTTTCAACACGGGCCATGATAAGAGAAACAGAACATCCTCCTTCAATTAACACATGCATCAAAAAGAATTTTTTTTGGTTAAACACGATTTCACATAAACGAAAACTTTATAGGCTTTCACTCATGAGTTGGCCCCAGACGATTTTTCTCGTCAATGGCCGAATTGGACGGTAGCAGCATTAAAACACCGACAGTTATCCTTTGACTATATGGTCATTACTTCATATGTTTATTTTAAAAACAGTTTCAATACCTGTGCAAGGGGAATAGTTTAGAATTCATAAATTAATTGAACTTTTTCTCCACACAGATACATGCATCTGCTCAGAAACATCCCGACCTAACAAATGCCATCACCATGGTCATACAGGGAAACATGAGTCGTTCTGCGGAAAAGTCTACTATACAAAGATTAATGGTGGATATTTATTCACTTATTCTGCAGTCAAAATCGAAAGATGTAAGTTGTGAACGCGTATATACGACGCATTATTCGCTCGGGAGTTGCCATTAATGCATTATAATAATTGTACTTAATTATTAAAGTTCCGTTCCCTTATTCAGGTTTCTTGTTTGACATGGATAAATCCACTCCCAAAGGTCCAAATTACAGAAAACGGATCGTGGGAGAAAGCCATTTGCATCAAGACGGTCATGATAGGAGAAATGCAAAACGTTTCTTGGACGGTAAGAAGCTCAGTCTTTTAAATTGAGAAGTGCGCTTGTTAATAATGTATTTACTCGTTTGCTGCTCTTAAAATTATTTATTCAAGGCTGCTTAAACGAGGTAATACAGTATTATAACCATGCATAGAATGTAGGCTCCCATATCAAGTCGGTCAAAAAGTTGGCGCCACAAAATGTGGATTTGTAATGGATATTCTGCTCAGCACTTTACATGTAATAAATTCAGAATGGCGGATTTACTATGCATAGATTCATGTAAGAGTGTTTGCACCATTGAAATGAGGTTTGCACTCATTCTCCGGCGCCCAACCTAATAAAAGCCATGGCAGCCATGTTGGTATTCCAGACAAAAGAGTCTAATTAATTTTTTTTTCCAATTGAAACACTAAAATGGGGGCTGTGACGTCATGTGCAAACGCTCTGTACTTGTAGGAAGTAAAACAAGAAATACAGAGTTCCACAGTAAACGGCTGGGAACAGAGAAGCATTTGTTTCGCAAAAGGCAGCAACGCAAACCTCGCTGACGTGCGCTCTAAAAGGAATTCAACGCTTGTAACAACTGGACAAGGGTTCAAAATCCCACAGAAGTTATTGGACCCTCTTTTTATCGAGTGGGTAAATTTTGGTAAGTATTGTTTTAACATACCAATATACCATGATTCCTTATTGTCATACGCAAGCGTAATTTTTCTCTTTCACGAACATTTTAAGACATTTTGATAACATATAAGAAGCGCCGATAGTTTTTCCCTTTGAGTTACTCAGTATGGTTGTTGACGTTATAAACTGAGTAAAATTCAGTAAATACCAATGGCTATGACTTTGTAGAATCATACACGCAAAAGATTATAAAATGTCGCCGTTACACGGTGCTACAATCGCAGGATTGGCAAAAAAGTACCCCAAAAATGGCGTTGTGAGAAAGGCTAATTAATCCTGATATTTACAGTAAACTCTACTACAGAAATGATACTAAATTAAAATGACGCATAATTGTAGTTTTTCGGCTAAAAGATAAAGGTACATAATTGGGGATTTAAAATATATTATTGAGATCGCCATTTCAACAACGTTGTTATTTACTTGCATGCTAGTTACTGGTAATAACGGTCAGCTGCAGCCAGACGTGGACTTTATCGAAGCGCTGACAAACAAAGAAGAACACGGAGATGACATGGAAAGAAATTTGGAGAAAGATGAGGCAGACACGGTCCGTTCCATAGAACAAGAGATCGTGGAAAAAGTGTCAGGTACGTCTCTCTCTCGACTCGTATCTATAAATCGCTATCGTACATGCTATATAGAATCATGTAGATATAGTATTGAAGGAGTAACATATTTTTTTAAAAATATTATGTTTCCTTTTATTTAATTAACAATTGTATAGAGTCCTATGTGTAAAGTTTAATACAAAGTTATTCATGGATGATCTCATTTGCAGATTATTGTGATAGGATCAGGCAAGGATATCACAATACAAATGACGACGTACCTTCATCGCCGTCAAATGCGCAAGACTATTCACAAGTAAGTATCTGCAAATAATATAAGTTAGGTATTTATTTCAAACGTTGGTCCACTAAACTGTAGTTGTTTAACAGTATTTCATCTACATTGCATACCGGAATCTAACACTGAACTTGCACGATTATTCTTGTCATTCAGTAGACTTGCCGTCTTGCCACAAGTCCGCCTCAAAGCTTTCCCCCATAAAAGTGACGTTGAAAAGGACTTTGCAAAAATCTAATCATTCAGGCAAAAATTAAAATACGAACCTATCAAGTGACCTTACAGAGTAACACAAATGTTGAATAGCTGAAAGTTGTCGAATGCTAATGACTGATCCGCGCAAATGACATATACACCTATTATACTATATGTCCTGTGTCCAGTCGATCAGTATAATTTCTTAAGTACGTACCTATCTTTTGTTTCACTTTGTAGTTTTTGTCACCTGAATCAAAGAAATTGTACAACAGATTCACCCCGAAACGGTTAAAGGCTTTTGACATGGTATGGAAAACTTACAAAGTTTATCGTTTTAATTCTTTGCCTTTCTTGTCAATGATAGGTACTCTCTCTGCACGACGAGCTAAATCGCCTGACTTTATAGACAGAGTATAATTTGGCCAAAACTATTCCGTCATTCAAGAGTTAAATAAACATTTAGTGTTGTTTGCAACTGTGCATGGTGGATGAATTAAAGTGGACAAATGAAAGAATTTATTCCGGTTATAAACCACATTTTCAAAATTTTGTTTTCCAGTTTAACATCGAATGGTTTAACTATATTTTTCGCTTCAGAGTTCATTTCGATTTTGCATGCTGCAGTTTCGTAGCCTGTTGTAATGTATTTGTATCTGGCACATTCATGTACCTCATAAACATTCGGTAATCCAGATCATTACTTTCTTGCAATATAGGCTGTTAAAGCAGTAGAACGAGCAAGCCGGTTATTAAGTGAAGAGCCAACAGCACATGATCGTACGATAGATACTGCGATAGATACTGCATCAGGTTCAGGTACGTCGTTACACTGATAAATATTGTGATCGCAACTTGCACACATGTACTGACTGCAATTAAGAGCATTCAGCTTCGACCAAATTGTTGAGGAAGTCAGGAAATGAACTGGTCAAAGTTAGGAAATGAACTGCTCAACATTTTTCGGAACGCTTCTATTGGCACGACTCTAACAGCCATCGTTGCAAATTTTTCAGACGATCGTCATAAAGATCGTCTAGAGAGATCCGCACCCAATATTGTATCAGATTTAGAAAATCTGAGTTGTTAAAGTTCGATTCCCTAAACGTCACATGCACAATTTTTGTAAGGACAATTTCCACCTTTTATCAAACAGGTATTAATCAAACACCCATCCCGAGTAATAGTGAGGTAAACCCAAAGAGGAAACTGCTATTCGCGCAAGGAGCATTTGGGGTTATGAACGATAGCACTGAAGGTATAATACATGCTAGGATTTTATACGTTAGCAGTTTTAAGTATAATTGAAAAATCTGTGAATATAACACGCAAATAACATCTTTCTCATCCGCAGAAAAAAAAAATCCAGCGGCGAGAGGACTGTCCCTGTGGAGACGACGAAGAAATCGTTGGAGAAAACTGGGTACAATGTGACAATTGCGGTCAGTGGTATCATTTGTAAGTATATTTCTAACTCCCTATATGTTTATTCTGTGTTGACAGGTACCATAGTAATTAGCTTATAATAATCTTTATTTATATTTCAGGCTCTCTCGGCTTTTGTGTTACATTTAATCACTTATCGACCTTCCGTAATGCCATGCTATTACTTATAATAATCTTTATTTATATTTCAGGAAATGTACGAATTTAGAGAAGATTCCGCCAAAAAGACAGAAGTGGTTCTGCAGCGAAAAATGTACTGAACAAATAAAGGGAAAGAGATCCAAACAGCGGAAATAGAGAATTGGCAGTTTTAAGATGTATGAAACTGCCACTTGTTCATATTGTGTGCTCCTCTCTGACATATAACCTTTGGCAGAAACGTTAAAACGCTATACATTACATAATATGCGGCGCACCTTATTTTTCTTCAACAACAAGTTTATGGTATGGGCCTCTGACTAATTTTTCATCTTCTCTTACACGACCGAGCATCTTGGTGGTTAGATCTTCCACAATCTTCTCGTTGTGGTAGTAGTCCATTAGGTAATTGTAATGAAAATGAACCAAAAATTTTTGCATCGTGGAGCTTCTAAGGCGTAAAAAATTTTTTCTATTGTTTTCGCTCTCCTGATAACTCGTTTTAATGGCATTCTTCTGTTCACATAAATTCAAGTCATGAAATCTGCATAGAGGCGATTTGTGGGGATTTGTTGAGGAGTGAAATCTATCCCCTACAACATAGCGATGTGTATGACCAGTCACAGGGTGTTCCCACTCTTGAAGCTCTTTCTCGTCCTTATATCCCATTCTACTAGATTGAAATTCCAGCGGTACAAGGTGAGGTACGCTAACCTTAAAAACAAAGTAATTTTCAGTTAAAATACAGGATAAATTCAAGGGTCATCCGATATTTCTTTTGTGAAATAACGGAAAATTCTCGATATGATGTCTGCGATTTCACGAAACATTGCAGACAAACTAAAACTATTCTATGACTATCTGCATCACACAATATTCTGAAAACAGGTGGTTTCTTTTCCCGCATTTTGTCATGCATACTGTACATTTCTCGACGCAATTATGGTTAAAACCTAGATATTTAAACACTGTGAGTGACAAGAGTGAATCACTACCCATATCCCTCGAAAAATGCCTCCGTCATTTTTCAGAAACATGTAATGGGGTGAAATGTTCCAATAAAAAAGACAATACCTGGGATGGACATTTGTCTAAGCTTGGTGGTTCGAAACATCCAACGTTATCTCCCCAAAGATATTTTGTGACATTCGGCGCTCGAATATCAAGATGCCTTGAAAACGTGCATGGTGTATCATTCACGAAAAGCGACGGTGGGTATTTCAGGGAAAGATATATGTCTGCTGCATCCCGAACAGACTCTTGAAGCATCAAGAACTTTGATCCAACAGTTGTCTTAAATGTAATAAAATCGTCAAGTTTATACAATATATGTGCAGTACGTGTGCCTGTGCAAACAAATATTAATGAAATATTATCAATACATGTCATTAGTAATCGTGTGAACTTAGCTGAAAAGAAAACGTTCATACCCCATGGCGGCAAACAAAATGATAGAATCCCCCAGTATGTCCGATAACTTTTGTGAATTCGTGACATGGAGAGATGCCAACCAACAATGTTGCATACAACGATCGAAGCTCAGCAACCATTAGACCCTTGATTAAAAGATAAATAAATTATATAACTAGACTTATATAAATTATATAACTACACCGGATTTAATTATCAGGTCGGTGCATAAAACGAATAAAACCCTTCTGTTTCTTAAAAACCGTTATAGGCCTACGCCTATAACGGTTATAGGCCTAGGTATGCTACAGTAGTTCTTTAGGTTTCAAGATACCCCAGGCACACATCAACGAGATCTGTCATTAGACATTACTCAGCGAATTTTTAACCAAAGTTCTGCTAATAAAAGTCATTTTACCAAATTTTAAATTTTTCTGCTTACGTTTGACATGCCAGCAACATTTATGCCAGAAGCCTGACATACGGCACGGAGAGAATCAGCATTCCATGAATCGATATCGTTCATGTCAAGATTCTTCGACTTCATCAGTGCATGTAAAACTCCAGGGTCACCTAAAATACATAACTAATTGAGTGTGTTGGCTTTCCATCACAAATGTTCTGAGATAAAACCGTGTACTCACCGTTTATTTCTTTTCTTGGCTTCAAATACACACTCCTCTTCTGCATCTCCGTGTTATACACTTTCTCTGCTCTAGCGGATGGAGCAATGATAGGAGGTACTGTTGCGGCATCGACCTTACCATCATCTAATTCTGTTTTTGTGTATGTGGTTTTCTCCACCCAGTATTTTTTTATTCTCATCAGGAAGTCTTCCAAAGAAACAGGCTCACACTCATTATTTGAGGAGGAATTATTGAAGTTAACCTAAGAAAAAGTCTTTACATAATAAATTTATGGGTATCTGACAGGTTAATTAGTTGGGCCAACATAGTTTTAAATTTATACACTTACACAACTCAGATCACAGCAGTTCTTTTCATTTCCATCGCCGCAATATACCTCTCCTGCAACTCCACAGACACCACAGATAACGTCATCTAATGATCTTTCTGTGATAGCCTCGAAACAGTAAAACCCATTGTACAGTAGCTCCACCAAGTACCTTTGTTGACCGCTTGACGGAATGACATCCTCAAAGAGAAATAATGTCTGATTCTAAAATGTATTTGGTGTAAAGAGGCTTCAGTCTGTTATTTGTAGTGAGCATACGTAACATACATATAAGACACATGCATACACACACAAAACACATACACTCATGTTTTAAAACACATGTAGTGTTTGTGGTTTTCTTACATTAGAACATGTCGTCGCGCACCATGATCTGATTGTACTTTCAACAAATACTTTGACTGGCACTCCTCTCTTGAACAGCTCTCTCCATTCCACCAAAATCTCCAATGCAAGCAAGACCTTGTCATTAATATTAAAAAGACCTGGAATGTATGAAATACATCATGCAATAAACTTGGAACATTTTATGAAACCTTTCAATTAAATTCAGTCACATTTTGAGAAGTTTTAACAGATTTATCCCAGTTGTGATGTCATTTTAATTTGGTTAATTGCGTCAAGATGGCGGACTGCACGCTATTGCTATTTTACGTTGAAATATTTCGAAAACTAAGCAAGATATGGAAAAGCTGTAAAGGGACTTCATATATCATGCATTTTGAAAGATCTTTTAAATAAGGCAATTTGGGCTGCTTTATCTGGTCAGGGGATACTGATAGTAGGGTCCCGCTCGGAATGCCACAAAATGACAATAAAAAAGACATGAACGGAATATCTGAGACATTTCTTGTGAACTACAACAGGTTCCAGTTGAATTTTTCACTAAAATCATCGACAAAAAGGTCTTATTTGTCACACATTTAGAGGAGTTCACGAATTCAACTGTATATCCAAAACAAATGTGGTGGCTGTTTAATTTTATAAAAGAACTTCAAGAGAATTTCTACCAACATTTCATCATAACGATGGCCTAATATTACTACATTATATTATCATGGTCGAAAAATTATATATTCTTGAGGCGTTTTGGGTGTGGTTTTACTAAAGAAATGCTTTGTAAAAAAAATTATTTCAAAAAATTGAACTGTTTGGTTTTAAAAGAGAGTTTGGCATGATTTATGCTGGCATTAGGGCACAGGGAGCCAATCCTGGGTCTTACTAAAATAAGGTGTGAATTTACTGATACTCACCATCACTCAAAGGCCACACTCTATGCATTGCTTGGCATTCTGGATTCTTGCAGAATTTCACCAACACCTCCACCACATGAAACATATGTTGATGTGTCATGAGAAAAGCTTTACCATCTGAGCCTGGCTTCATTTTAGGTAAGCTCAGTTGAGTCCCACACATTTCACATGATTCTTGTGGAGGTATAAATGAAGATGGCCATGATTTATCTTCTATCCCTGCAGTACTCCAGGCATCAATGTTTCTGCACTTGATGATAAATTTGTTCGGCACTGGGTATGGTAGAGAACAACGAGCCATCAAATCCACAGTTCTTTGCCGACAAACTGAGCTGGTTCGAGGTTCAGCAATTTCTTCTGGGGAGGTTGGAGTTGGGACTGCTGTTGGTCTAACATGTTCCCTCAACACACACAACAAAACATGTACATGTAGGCAGATCCTCTTCGATTTCAACTGTTTTGTGTTGCCACCATGACTTTTGCAGTCTTTGGAGGAGCAGATGTAGTTGCCCTGACAAAAAATTACAGGTGGACAATAGCAGATTACAGTAGCCACAAATTCACATGTATATTTAATTTGATTTATAAATGGTACCCTTTGCATTAAGTACAGTAGGTGAGTTTATGTAGGTTATTAGACTAGGGTGGTCAGCAGCATTACTCGAAAATGTACAGTATGACCAACCAATAACCGTAACAGCTACAGGTATCTGCAACTCCAAATGTGTATTATACTACGTACTAGATAAAACATAAGCAGCCGATCTTTATCTGATATAAAGATCAGATGTGAAATCAAATCCTACTGTACCTTGTTGAATTGAACATGTGTATAGCATATTGGAGTTGATGTTGATGCTTTTCCATAGACAACAAAATTTTTGTCAGACACTTTCATGGCAACAGCTTGTGATGCTGACAATTTTTTCATTAGGGAGAATATAGTTTCTTGAGTGCCATTGTCAGCTGGATAGGTTCTGATGGATTCATCACTTAAAAAATACTTTTCGAAAGGTTCTTGTGGTTTACTGTCAATCTTTTCACTATGTTTACAGCTGAACGGCCTTCCTGAAGAACTTAGGTGGATTGCTCGTTGTTGTTTACATGTCTCATGGTAACAAAGGCAATTTGTTCCTTGCATCAAAACCAAGCACCGATCATCCCTCGTGCTGCTGTTTACTGAATACAGAGAAGTATCACCTTCTTTGTAAACAATGACACAGTCTGGAATGTTCAGTTTTGGCTTAGGCACATATGAACCTCCTATTTCAAAGTGGCATCCCTCACATAATTTTGGTTTCCGTGCTGTCATGTACTTATGGCCACATTTGGGACAACTGGCAGTGCCACGATTTGTCCATTTAGGTAAGACAACTGATTCATCCTAAAAGTTTATGAAAATATAAATATATTTTAATCATTCCCAACTCTAATTGTACAGTACAAGTTCTGACAAGTTCCTCTAAGTCTCCTGCAGTGAATTGTGGCATGTTCCTGTAAGTACTGTAATAATTGTGGCATGTGTTCCTGTAAACATTCAGGTCGATTAGTGATTAAATGTACCCATTGCTTGACGCATTTAATCACTAATCAGCCATAATGTCATGCTAGTAATTTGTAATTTTATGGCCACCGGCATACAAGGGACATTCTTTAAATTTATGGTATGCATAATTGTATGCATAATTAGTTACTAAGATAAAATCCGTAACCAATCGCGGCCTAATGGGTTAACTAGAGATATTGTCATATTTTTGGTTAACCCATTAACCTCTAGTCTCCTGCGCATACCTATTCAGCGTCGCCCTAGGGGGCCCGCACATAAGGTATGCTTGCTTTGGCCAAGGTTTCGTGTTCAGGCAATCCGCTGTTGTTTGTTCGTTAACCAATAGATTCAAAGGTCAATCGTTACGAAAATAAGGCCTGCAACCCAATTGGCTGAATGCCTGAACACGAAACCTTGGCCAAAGGTGCCTAGGTCTTGCTATTAGTGATTCTGTGATTATATAAACTAATAATAATATAATCAACATTATACCATAAATGATACATCTGATCACATCATAAAAATTTGCATTTTACAAATGACTTCATCATTAAAACATTTATACTATATACAATAGCGTTATTCACACCCAATCCTTAAAGATGGCATATTTATCAAACGAATTTATAATAAAAGACTCGCTTTACCGTTGAACCAGATGCCATGCTTGGCTAAGACCACAAATACTCCGAGCTTTGTCAAACCTGTACGTAAATATTGAAACCATCTGAATTGATACTGTTCATAACAACAATTTAATAACACCATTGCCTGAAGTATATTTTATCGCAAAACAAACTATACACGCTTCTTACCTTTGTTCAGATCTATGCCTTTCCTCGAATGACAAAATTTAATTGAACAACGCAGAGAATTCTCAAGACAAGAACGCAAAAATCCAATCGAAGTAAACAGAATAACGACGCAAAATCCCCAAGATATTTTACTGTATAAATTTGCAATTCGCTGCAAATGTCACATGGCATACAGTGGCGAAGAAACGGAAATTAATAAGCTTCTGAAAAACAGAAGGCTATTGGCTAATACATGCGGGGCTAATACATGCGGTGAGTTGCGATGAAAGAATGCAGATAAGAACCAATCAGCGACCTCGTTGCTAAGCCTACGTATTTACCGGTTTGTTGACGTAGAAGGCTGAGGATCTTCCACAGTTGGGGGTCCCTCAAGTACTCTCTAAAAATTATTCGAAAGATTTTATATCTTAGCTTTAAATACAACCTATTAAAAGTAATAAAATATATAAGTACAAACCAAAGCTAGTAAAACGCACAATTAAAAATGAAATATAGGTGAGTATACACGAGATATGACACATACCTTCCCTCGGCGTTGTAAGCGCATGGTGCGTTCACTATCAAAAGATGTCGCTTCAGGCAGCAGAGAAGGCACAGCAGTTACTCCAATTTTATCACGCTTAAGCTTCGGGGTCTTGTACTTCTCTACAGTGCTCGAACCGTAATCAAAACACTCTTCCGCGAAGTGTTTAGAGCACACAACTGAGCTAGCACTTGGCAGCCATTTGTCTCTTTTCCGCCGAATAAAGTCCTCCCATTTCTTTCTTCTGGCTCTCGCAATTTGCCTGCTATCGTCCCAATAAGGTATACGGTATAAAGATATACCTTTCTCCGAATTAGCTGTGTTGTTACAACCGTAGACAACACACCGTTCCGGCATTATTTTGAAAAACGCAAAGGATACCACCAGCGAAAATATATGTTTTTATTAGGAAAGACGGCGTGCTTGCAAATTAGGTTCCTGAGTCCCAGTTCCCAGAGCAACACGCCTTTTTTTTAAAAAATGCGAAAAACGCCCTGTTTGAAACCCGATATCTCGGAAACTATTGTTTTATATCAAAAAAGGATCTATACTTTACAAACTAACTTTTTACGCTCTTTCCAAATCCGTAAAGACGCCATGAGTGATATAGGCACTTTAAGAGGAATTTGTTTCTATGCCTGCATTTCGATAACAGTTCACTTCTTGAGTTTAAAGAACAAAGTTCAGACATAGAAACAAATTTCTCTTAAGCAATATAATTACTTGATATAATCTGTATATATTTATATGTAATTTAACACTAGAGCTTTCCGTTTACGTCAAACATGTATATAGTATATATAACCTTGGCAACAACATAGCGCGACATTTAAATTCACCTGATGAGTGTGGCAAGCGTTGCTTGTCATACGAAACAAGTTTGTATATATACATATATACACACATTGGCAAAAACGTTGGCCGCAGATAGATATATAGATAGATACTCGAAATCTAATTAGAATTGCATATGTTGTGTAATAGGATTGAAATCCCATGCAAATGTAATCATATGCAATTCTAATTAGACTCCGAGTATCTATCTATCTATCTATATATATATATCTATATATATATATATATATATATATATATTATATATTATATATATATATATATATATATATATATATATATATTATAATATATATATATATATATAATATATATAATCTATTCCAAATAGACTTTTGTAGAACACAGAGTGCTCAATACATAGAATGCAGAGCGTGTTATAACAATTATAAATACAATTCTTTTAATTAGTTGCTACTTTAAGTTTCATGCACTTAAGCAATCATCAGGCAATTTAACCGTGTTTTTATTAGTACGTTGCCTGATGATTGCTTAAGTGCATGAAACTTAAAGTAGCAACTAATTAAAAGAATTGTATTTATAATTGTTATATATATATTATTATAATATATATATATATATATATTATATATATATATATTATATATATATATATATATATATTATATATATATATATATATATATATATATATATATATATATATATATATATATATATATATGTGTGTGTGTGTGTGTCGCGCTGCGATATTGTAGAAGTGGAGATCGATAAAATAGTTCACGCTTCGTACTTGAACGCAAATGGTAACATTATTTCTTTTTCTTTTAGATAAACAGCGTTATATTTATTCTGGCCTTTCGAAAAATTTTATACTCCACGAACATAAACAGAACTCGTACAACGGCTATAACGACGTCAAGAAAGGCAATAATTGGTCTCAAAGGTTCAGCTATCCTGCTTCCAATACTTGGATTAACGTGGGTGTTTGGTTTCCTGGTATTTAATCACGACACGGTCGTGTTTAAATATCTCTTCGCAATATTCAACTCCCTACAAGGACTGATGATATTTCTTTTCCATGTGCTTCTAAATAAAAACGTATGTCAATAAAGTCAATAAACAATTACTTAATTAAGAAATAGAATTTTCCGGAAGGAATAGGAATAGAACATTTTCCGTGTTTCTATACAGTTATAGAAACACGCGTGGGAGTTTGGGAGAACGAGAAATAATCACTGTGAAAACGAGCCCGTAGGGCGAGTTTTTCCACGTTATTTCGAGTTCTCCCAAACTCTCACAAGTGTTTTTATAACTGTATAGAAACACAGGAAAAAATGTTTTCTATTTCTTTTATAATACAACTCGATAAAAAGATTTTGTACAAATATTATAATTCGATTCAATTACAAATTCTCATTACATCGCTTCGCTTGCCAAGTTCGGCGGGAAAATTCCCGTGTTTCTATACAGTTTTAGTATACACCTAACTATTGTCTATTACAAATCCTACATTCTGATTGGCTACTCAACCATCGTCTATTCGTGATAGTGCACGTTTGGGAAAAATTCGCTAGCGCGACCGTATAAAATTGAATTAATTAAATTATTTTTCGGTGAAATTTTGCGGTGTATCGATTATTTCCTCGAAATTAATATATCTAGGTACAGGGTATACTAAAACAATTAGACAACTCGCCTTCGTTGTCTATGAGCGGATAGTCAACTCCGGCTTCGCCTTCGTTGACTATTCGCTCATAGACAACTCGGACTCGTTGTCTAATTGTTAAATAGAAACACGCTTCTCGACCAATAAGCAAGCGCGTACTATAAATGTTATATTATAATTCATTATTCATATCTTTCGTATCAAATGTAGTAACAAAATTTTAATACTAAAATATTGTAATATTGTAATAAAATTTGTCTAAAATAAGCAACGACATTTTTTTGACGTTTCGACGTAAATACCTTCGTCAGGAGAGTTATAGGGCATTTTTTATTGGCAAATTAAAGTTTGCGACCAACCAAATTTTTTTTTCTGTTTATTTAATGTCGAAACTTTATCCCGCATTCCCCGCAAACCGCGTAAAGTTTTTAGCTCTGACGTTACTATTCCGGGTTGGGCGAAGTTGGCGAAAATTAAGAATTCGACAAAGTTGTTGACCATGCAGGGGCCAGTTGTATAAAAGAACAGTGAACTCTATATATATTGAAGGCTCGCTGTAGTACATTGCGTAATCTAAAAGTGAAGCCAAACATGGCGGATCATGAAGGCTGCTTGGGTACCGAACCAGACCTCCACGCACGAGCGGTTGAATTCAATATGGCGGCAACGTGTAGGAGTGGAACTCGGTCAGTTTTGTAAACACAACACAAATATAGGCCATAAGTTACCTCTCTAGAAAGAATAACATTGCCAGGTAAGGTTGTGACAAATTGTATCTATTCATTTTTAAAAACTTTGTATTTTAAAAACTTTGTAACGTCCGAAATGTTACCTTTTTTTATTTTTCGTCATAGTCTTATAATTCGTGTTTTTAATTTCCACGCGCGCTTCACGCATTTTACGCTTCGTGGAGGACTGGTTCGGTACCCAAGCAGCCTTCATGGTCCGCCATGTTTGGCTTCACACTTTGAACTGGAGCGAGCCTTCCATATATATAGAGTTCACTGTAAAAGAGTAGTTAACTTTAAAAAAACTGTAGTTAATTAGGATTTAACTATGCAAAATATAGTTAAAGAGTTTTATACAACCGGCCCCAGTCAGAAAGTCACCCCGACAAACGGGAAGATTATGTTCAAATATTATGAGGAAGATATTCTCCCGCTTACCGCGACCTCGCATTCCAAGTTTTATCAAGAACATTTTGTGTCATAGGAACGCAATCTTAGTATGATTCCATAACTATGCTGACTTTATACGATGCTGACTTTACATGTTTACGTATACCTGCGATATGCGCTTTACTGATTTAACTAGCCTGAACAGCCTTAATACAACGTTCCTTCGACAAGTCGTCTTTGCTACAGCAACCTCTTAACCATGTTTTCAAAAACAAACTAAAAAACAAACGAAGAAAAGGGGAAAAACATCTCCCCGAAGCATTCACTTTTTTATCCAATAGTTTCAGAGTTTTTTTTTGGAAAGTATATATTTTATTTGTTATGCCTACCGTTTTTTAGTAGAACAGCTTTGGATTTAATTAGCTTTAGCCAAGGCGTAATTGGCATTTGCATCAAGTAGAGTCGGAGGGTGTCTGGAACTTCATTGACCGCAATTTTTTACCGAATAAATACATATTTCAAAGAAATAATAGCATTTTAAAGCAAAAATATTTCCAACTCGTTTGAAAAATAGCCGGAAATGTGGATAAAAGTTCATCAAGTGATGCCGACAAATAGTATTTCATATTTGTTCTATGAATATTTCTAAAATGAACAAAAATTATCGCCGGTTTGAGAATTAAACCCGCCAATAACAATATCTTTTGCCTAAAGGCAAAGCCATAATATTTTGATTTTGTCAGGACTGTCTGCTTCCCATATCGAGAAGAAATTGCCTCAAGGCAAAATTCATTTCGCACGAATATATTCGCTAATGGAAAACTATAGTTACTAGTTTTTTTTTATTATTATTCAAACATCTGTAAAACTGCCAGTAAACATTTTCAGAATACTATCGGAAGTTCAAATGATATTTAAAAGTATCGTGCAGCCAATTGGCACAGTTCACTGATGCTTGTGATTTCCACTTTTTCCCTGAACCCTCGTAAGTTGGATTGACTGAACAATTCTTTTACAACTGATTACTATAAGAGCATCTTCAACATACGAATTAAAAAGTAGAATTCGAATGAATATGACATCCAAAAAGCCGTCTTTATTTTATTTCTTTCATAAAAACCGACTTTTGTATAGTCGAAAAAACATAAATGCTTGTATAACAAACTCGCAGTGGAATGACCGTATTTACAAATATGAGCTGTTGGGCATAATTTAATAATTTTATACAAGTTGGTATCACGGAATGTTGGTATCATTCGAATGCGGTATTTTTTTATATGCTTACATATGCTTACAGTTAATGTGTCCCAAACTATGTTGCATCTTTTGCTTATATTTCCATGAGATTCACTTTCTTCCATTATTTAACTTTTCCCGCTTTCAATTGTAGTTCCGACAATGCGGCTCCCAACTGGCCATATCTCCCGATCATCATTAATCATGTTGGAATGCTAGGGGTAGATATATCTTGCTGTTTTACCTTTTAGTGCTATATTCATAATGTTGACTGCCTAGTATCATGACATCTCACAGATGCCTAAATTGGCGCCGGGTAGGCACCTTACTGCTGCCCCTCCTAGGCGGCGAAGATTCAAAAGATGGTACTGCAGTTTGTTAATGTAGGAAGTTTATGAGCTTTGTGGAAAACGGCAAACAACAAGATCGAACATTCTCAGCAAAATTTCCGTTCAGCTACTTTCTTATCTTATGTCAAATCGTTGATAGTACCTAGAGTTTTAAAATATTGAGTCAATTTCCACTTGAATGCCTTTTACCTAGCTAATTGTTTTTTTTTCTTTGCCGTTTGTCGTTTGACGTGTAACGTACAGCTTGACTCTTGGACATAAATGCTTGGAACGATGTGAGAAATGCATTTAACGGGCTTAAGGGATAGCACAATCAAGCTGCAGAAACATGAGAATACGCTTGTATTGAAAGAGCTCGTTCAAACTCATTGAATGATCAAAGAGAAAGTTATTTCTTAGTCAATGGAAAGGTCTCAGATGGAAAGGTCTCGTTACCGATGTGCCACCTGACACGTTTTAAAAAAATCGAGTGTTTGAATGATCAACTTATTTCAAAATTCTTAGGGTTTTTAAAAGCTCTCCTTAAAGTTCACACCTCCTTGCCTTATAAGAAAGATAACAATAATAGCCTTGAATTTAATTTAAATCATAAATGTATTATAACAAATTTATCTATATATCTTAAAAAAATTAAATTATCAATCAAAATGAACATTATGGCTTTAATTTGATCTTTTTTATAATTTTAACTAATATTCAATATTTTAAGCGATTTTTTACTTTGAAAATGCTTTTGTTTTATTTCATGAGTTTTGCAAAGCTTCTTCGTTGGATCAGCCGTTTGCGCTGCAATGTTTTAGGCCATGTAAATCATCCATTAGCGAGAGGGTCTCAAACTGGTTGTAGTCTATATTAAAATTGGCATATATTCTCTACTCCGTGAATGAGTGATCTAGTAATTTTCATTCATCTTGCCTCTCTCGAAAATCCAGTTTCATGAAACTCTTGCCGTATTTTTTATATCATTGCAAGTAACAAGCTATATATAATTAATACTTTAAGTCCTCCCTTAGCGACCTTTATGAAATCGAAACTACTGAAAATCGCCAACTTTTTAATTGAAAGCGTCGTCTTAATTCATAGCGACTTATATGGTCAAAAATTTTGTGAAGAAAGCTATATCTGACATGTTTTCACACTCATTGTAGCTTTCAGAAGGTGACTTTGAATTCAAGGAATTTATTTATTTTTACTCGAGTCCTAATCTACTAGTTTCTATGGAGAATTGCCAGAATTGGCTGAGTCATATTTCAAGTAGTCTTATATTGACTTTAATCGCACATCGTTTCATTTTAATATAATCGTCTAATTCCTTAGCGTATGAGTGTATTTTTCTATCTCTTTCCGTGGACTTATGCCAAAAGTTGCTAAGTTCTTATCATATTTTCAAATTGCTTGTCAGTATTGATTCTAACTACAAAGCATTTTATTTTATTCTATTATAAGCCTTTACTACGTTGGCAGAAAGACATGCAATATAGTAAACTTATAGTTAGTAACAAAATAGGGCAATCAAAATTGACAATCAGAACTTTTTACTATACTTGGTAACAAAATAAGCCAATACAAATGGCCGGTGACACGTTTAATCTTATATTTGGTTTGCAAACGCGCTTGAAAGTCAGATTATTGGTATTAACACTAGCCATAGTCATTTACTTCGAAAGGGCACTTGTCGTTTATCGTTGAAGCCTTGAGGGCTAAATGAACCTCCACGTGCGTGTGTGACATCAGTTTCGTTTACATATGTCAACAATATCTTGAATGATATGAAATATAGCTACACTGATTTACAAAAATAAACACAGAACTATATCACCAATAAAACGGGAATATTTTCAGAAATACATCGCACTGAACGGTGGGTTCAGTAATAAACGCAGCTCCAAGACGGAAGTGTGGAAAAATGACTGCAACAAAACACAACTTATTTGTTCTATATCCAATCCTGATCATATCACATGCGTTCTACAGCGTCACAGAAGCAGGTATAAGTTTTTAGTTGAACAGTAACCTTATTTTTACTTTTATTTTTCCCGTTTTCCAGTAACCAATGGATTGTTTTGCTATAATGTTGTAGCGAGTGTTGATTTACCCAAATCTTATATCGTTTTTATCGTTATTCTTCCAACTCTATGGAAACTCCCCCCACTTGTTTGTCACTTGGAACATTAAAAAATTAGAACTTGATTTCAACTACTTTCCCTCAAGTATCGCCACGTTTTCCAACTTCATCACCATCATGAAATACACTATTATATTTTACTGCTGCCTGCCGAGGATTAACTTGAAATCCAGCAATTTTATTCAACCCAATATTATATAATGCTGAGAAGTGAGTGTCAATTTTGTACATGTATTGGTATTTTGAGATTCAGTTATTTGGTCTAATTTTACTGATGATGAATGAAGTGGTTATAAGCGTTCAAGAGAGCAAAAATCCCCTTAATTAAATAAAATCCACCTTGTTTCACCCAATCTGTTTCAGTAAATGTTGAAACTTCGGATTACTTGGCTAATAAAATCGGCCAAGGTCATACATTTAGCTAGCTGCTAGCAGTAAAAATTCAAACTATATAACGCAACCATAAGCAAAGTCGCGTAAGTACATTTTAACAAAAACAGGGATTTTACATGCTTTTTAAAAAAGATCTTCAGTTGACCTTGTTTTAATCAAATAAATTGTTTACCAAACAACGCACCGTTTCAATATACAGGCACTTAGATTTTCGAAAAAGATGTCTGTCCCAATTAGACGCTTTTTAATAATCAATAATCAGTCTACAACTAAAGTGATCGCACTCGATTTATAATGAATTTGAACCTGAGTATTCTGTACTTTGCATGAACAGTATTTTTAGCCTTTGTATTTTCTAGTCTTGGGTGGGCAGGTGTCTGCCAACTACCGTTACCCTAGGCAACTTTCCTTGCAACGTGCAATGTAATTGTACTCTTGAGGCTTCTATAGTCAAATACGAACATTTCGTACGATCTGCTAACTTTTCTTAGCATTTGAACACTCTTTACAAATGAAACATCGCTCAAAATTGTGGTTGATTTGCAAGTTGGAAGGGAAAGTGCTTAGTGCAACAGCGCCTTCAGTTGACGTTGTCTCTCTTCCAGGTGGAAGTGGATGTCCGATGTTGGGAAAATATTTTGGTAAATTTTGTTACTTCGCGAATAGTAAACGTTTCAGTTGGACTTATGCGAATATACAATGTACCAAAATGGGTGGCCAGCTTGCCAGGGTGACCAGTGGTGCTCTTAACACATTTCTTGCGCAAACATTCAGAGTTGAAAGGGCTTGGATTGGATTAACAAAGTGCCGAGGGAAATGGTGTTACCCCGATAGAAAAACATCATTTTATTACAATTGGGATACGAATCAGCCAGATAATAAAAGAAGATATGAATATTGTGTAGAAATGTTCCAGAACACACGATTCAGTGACGAACGATGTGCATCCCCCAGGGCATCTATCTGCGAAATACGTATGTTCTACTTTATTTATTAATTTATACTATGAATACATCAATCCAGTCGGTATATACAAGGTGAGTTAAAAAACCTGACACCTTTGAAATTCAAATTAGCCGCGAACTTATGGCTGGAATTTGACAATTCCCATTGTGTACAATCAACAAGACGTGGTTAATTAATGCGAAAGTATTTAAACCAATTGAACTAATTCGAATTTCTTTTGTATTACAGGGCTTAGAATGCATTTTAACTCCCAAAGGGAACAAACTTTATGTTCTAGGTTAATTAATGGTTCACTTATTTGATATGCTTCGTATACCCATGAGATATTTTAGGCAACTTCTGTCACATTACAGCCGATTACAGACACATTGCAGCTAATTTGAATTTCAAAGGTGTTGGGTTTTTTTCTCACCCTCTTTTAATGGCAGAATACCAATAGAAATATTTTTAGGACAAATTAATCCTTTCCACCCGACTATCAAAGGGTTAAAAGCACTATAAAATTTCGAGAATATTCTGTACGGCAATCCACAAATTAATTTACGTAATTTATACACTATAATTTCGACAAGTGCACTTAAGCTCACTCAAACTCATGGAGGGAGATCTCAATCACTTCATATAGCCTTTATCTTAAATCTCCTCATAGATTTAGAAAGCTTAAGATTAGATTAAATTTTTTCATGGATTAATTTGCATTGATGAATAATAATACGAATAATAATATAATTTTCTATTTCAAAAAATTCAGCTAATTTTGCCAACGTGATAATGTACTAACTGGTACAAATTTTTAACACTATAACAGCAGTAGACGACGTTGATGAATGTTTGTTGGGAACACACAGGTGTCATTCCCAAGCCACGTGCAACAATACCATTGGATCATACACATGTACTTGTAACGAAGGATTTATAGGAAATGGCAACGTTTGCAATGGTACATTACATTACACTACACTTCAAGTTGTATTAAAAAGAGTTTCCGCTTGGTAAATGTCTTATACTTTATTTTCAGTCGTCCATAAACTTCGTTTTTGAATTCATTTCTAAAAACACGTCTCTTATTCGGAAAAACGCTATTTTCGCACACTTTTTGTGTACAGTAGCAGTGCGAAGGTCTCAAACTATCCACGCATACCAAGAAAATTTCCTAACGATACGGGTTCCGAGAAGACATTTACTTAAGTGGTGAACGATTTTATACCGTGCATTTATGCTTAGTCACATTTACCTAGGTAATGAACCCATGTTTTTTGCATTTTACTAATTTAGACAAGGATGAATGCGCTTTGGAAACTCACAGATGTCATTATCAAGCGCTGTGCAACAATGCGATTGGATCATATAGCTGTACTTGTAAAGAAGGGTTTACAGGGAGCGGAAACATTTGTGAAGGTATAGTAAATGGTACTGGTACGATAGCATGGGCTTTTTGAAATGCTAAAATGCAAATATATTTTAACACTACCATGATAATATTTTTTTATGATAAAAGTTTTGAAGCGCTTCATCCAGATCTTTTAGGACATGATTTCAGGGCAAGCGTCATGAATGATCCTTTCTTATCAAAATACTGTCTTGTCACACTTTTATCCATTATTTCATGCTTTTGCAAGTATTTTCTTCTTTTGGCTTTTATTAGTTCCTCCATTCAGTGCGGCTTGTTTGCATGCAAATGACGTACCACCACTAATTACGGACCATCCACTAATTTTCTCATTCTCATTTTCTCATTTCTCATTCTCGCTAATGAAAAGTGCAATTAATATAATTTTTTGGAAATCAACGATCTTAGACAATGATGAATGTCGTTTGGAAACACAGAGCTGTCATTCTCAAGCCTCTTGCACGAATACTGTTTTGTGCAACAATGCAATTGAATGATATATACTTGTACTTGTTATAACGGATTATCAGGAGATGGAAAAGTTTGCGAATGCGCAGAAAATTATTGCATAACATGTGTTCATGTTTATGTAAATGCCGATAGTAAACCTTATTATGTTTCAAGCTATATCAATCACTTAGACAAAGATGAGTGCTCGCTGAGAAATCACAAATGTCATTTTAAAGCCTCGTGCAACAATACCATTGGATCATACACCTGTACTTGTAATGACGGATTTACAGGAAATGGGATCGTTTGCAAAGGTATAGAATGTATGGAGGCGTTTTCATTTGCATGCTGACGTTATATTTTTTGGAATCTTCAATTTAAGAACATAGCCGCCACAATACTATAGGATGATACACCTGTACTTGTACATGAAGGGTTTTCAGGAAAAGAAAACATTTACAAGAGTACCGTAAACAAAACGGTGGCAAATAAGTGCACATAAGTTTTATTTGCAAACTAGGTAATTAATATTTTTATTTTGGAATCTACTATAGACATTGATGAATGTACTTTGAAAACGAAAAAGTGTCATCCTCAAGCCTCGTGCAACAATTCCATTGGATCATACACCTGCTCTTGTAATAAAGGATTTATTGGAAATGGGACCATTTGCAAAGGTATGAATGTAGCATACGTGCTTTATTTTTGTCACGCTGAATACTGAATATTTTGGAATGCATCACGCAGACGAGAATGAATGTGCCTTGGAAACTCACAGATGTGATTCTCACGCCACGTGCAGCAATACTATTGGAGCATACACATGTACGTGTAATCGAGGATATAACGGAAATGGGACCGTTTGCGAAGGTATGGTTGCCTCAGCATACACACTTTATTAAGTGCGGCCAGTTTGCATGCAAATAACGTACCACCACTTTGTTAACTCATTAAAATCATCAGTAAATCATTAATAAACAGATTGTGCGTTTCTCAACCAATTAGCATTCACTAATTTTTTCATGCTAATGAAAAGTGCAATTAATATTATTTTTTGGAAATCAACGATCATAGATAATGATGAATGTCGTTTGGAAACACACAGTTGTCATTCTCAAGCCTCTTGCACGAATACTATTGGATCATTCACCTGTACTTGTAATGAAGGATTTTCAGGAAATGGCAACGTTTGCAAAGGTACAACAAGTCAGATAGGAAGAAATAAGGGCTCTGAATTATATTTGCATACTGGGTGGTGATTTTTTTGTTTTGTGCAACAATGCAATTGAATGATATATACTTGTACTTGTTATAACGGATTATCAGGAGATAGAAAAGTTTGCGAATACGCAGAAAATTATTGCATAACATGACTTCATGTTTATGTAAATGCCGATAGTAAACCTTATTATGTTTCAATCTATATCAATCACTTAGACAAAGATGAGTGTTCGCTGAGAAATCACAAATGTCATTCTCAAGCCTCATGCTACAATACCATTGGATCATACACCTGTACTTGTAATGAAGGATTTACAGGAAATGGGACCGTTTGCAAAGGTAAAGAATGTATGAAGGCGTTTTCATTTGCATGCTGAAACTATATTTTTGGAATCTTCAATGTCAGAACAGAGCCGCGTCAATACTATAGGATGATACACCTGTACTTTTAATGAAGGGTTTATAGGAAATGAAAACGTTTGCAAGCGTGCCGTAAAGAAAACGGTGGCAAATAAGTGCACATAAGTTTTATTTGCAAACTAGGTAATAAATATTTTTATTTTGGAATCAACTATAGACGTTGATGAATGTACTTTGAAAACGAAAAAGTGTCATCCTCAAGCCTCGTGCAACAATTCCATTGGATCATACACCTGCTCTTGTAATAAAGGATTTATTGGAAATGGGACCATTTGCGAAGGTATGAATGAAGAAAACGTACTTTATTTTTGACACGCTGAATACTGAATATTTTGGAATGCATAACGCAGACGAGAATGAATGTACCTTGGAAACTCACAGATGTGATTCTCACGCCACGTGCAGCAATACTATTGGAACATACACATGTACATGTAATCGAGGATTTAACGGAAATGGGACCGTTTGCGAAGGTATGGTTGCGTTAGCATACGCACTTTATTAATGTCATGCTGTTTACCGAATATTTTGGAGTGCAAAACAGTTTGCATCAGAGAGTAGGAAATCATAATTTTATTTGCCAACTTGTAATTAATATTTTTTTTGGAATCAACAATAGACACTGATGAATGTACTTTGGAAAGTCACAAATGTCATTTTCGAGCCTCGTGCAACAATACCATTGGATCATACACCTGTTCTTGTAATGAAGGGTTTATAGGAAATGGGACCGTTTGTGAAGGTTTGGCTATGTAGCAAATGTTCTTTATTAATGACACGCCTATTACGAAATGTTTTAGAATATATGTATATTCATGCTAGACGAGAATGAATGTTCCTTAAAAACTCGCAGTTGTCATTTGCAAGCTTCGTGCAAGAATGCTATTGCATCATACACCTCTTGTATTGCAATGCAATACCTCCCTGAGGCTTCTATAGTTGTCAAATATGAACATTTCTTACTATCTGCAACACTCTTTACAAATTAAGCATCCCTCAAAATTATGATTGCTTTGCAAGTTGGAAGGGAAATGGCTTAGTGTAACAGCGCGTTCAGTTGACGTTGTCTCTCTTCCAGGTGGAAGTGGATGTCCGACGTCGGGGAAATATTTTGGTAAATTTTGTTACTTCGCGAATAGTAAACGTTTCAGTTGGACTTATGCGAATATACAATGTACCAAAATGGGTGGCCAGCTTGCCAGGGTGACCAGTGGTGCTCTTAACACATTTCTTGCGCAAACATTCAGAGTTGAAAGGGCTTGGATTGGATTAACAAAGTGCCAAGGGAAATGGTGTTACCCCGATAGAAAAACATCATTTTATTACAATTGGAATACGAATCAGCCAGATAATAAAAGAAGATATGAATATTGTGTAGAAATGTTCCAGAACACACGATTCAGTGACGAACGATGTGCATCCCCTAGGGCATCTATCTGCGAGATATGTATGTTCTACTTTGTTGACTAATTTATACTATGAATATATATCAATCCAGTCGGTATATATCATGCCAGAATACTATACCTATAGAATTTTTTTTAGAGACAAATTATTCCTTGTTGCCAGACTATCAATTCGCCTTAGCTTTGGTACAAATATTATAGGGTAATATTTACAAAGGGTTAAAAAGCACTACAAAATTACGAGAATATTCTGTACGGAATCCACAAATCCATTTACGTAATTTACATACTATAATTTCGACAAGTGCACTTAGCCACTTAAACCTGTAGTTCAAAAGCTCACTCAAACTCATGGAGGGAGATCTCAATCACTTCACATAGCCTTTATCTTAAATCTCCTCATAGATTTAGAATGCTTAAGATTAGATTAAATTTTTTCATGGATTAATTTGCATTGATAAATAATAATACGAATAATATTATGATTTTCTATTTCAAAAAATTCAGCTAATTTTTCCAACGTGATAATGCACTAAATTTTACAAATATTTTAACACTATAACAGCAGTAGACGACGTTGATGAGTGTCTGTTGGGAACACACAGGTGTCATCCTCAAGCCTCGTGCAACAATTCCATTGGATCATACACCTGTTCTTGTAATAAAGGATTTATTGGAAATGGGATCGTTTGCAAAGGTATGGACGTGGTAACCTTCTCTTTTTATTTTTGACATGCTGAGTGCTGAATATTTTGGAATGTATAATGTAGACTTGGATGAATGTGCCTTGAAAACTCACACATGCCATTCTCAAGCTACGTGCAGCAATACCATTGGATTATACAACTGTACTTGTAATGGAGGATTTATTGGAAATGGGATCGTTTGCGAAGGTATGTTTGCGTTATCATCATACGTGAAGTATTAATGACTTGCTGTTTACCGAATATTTTGGAGTACAGGAATGTTTTCAAAAGCATCATAAGGCTGACAGTAAGGAATGATGGCTATTATGCTTACTTTTTACTGGATATCGTATTTTTGGAATCAACCATAGACGCTGATGAATGTACATTGGAAAGTCACAAATGTCCTTCTCGAGCCTCGTGTAACAATACTCTTGGATCATATACTTGTTCTTGTAATGAAGGATTTGAAGGAAATGGGACCATTTGTAAAGGTACAATAAGTCATAGAGTAGAAAATCGGGGTCGTTATTTTTAATTACATGCTGAGTACTAAATATTTTTACTAAAGACCGTGATGAATGTACTTTGGAAACTCACCAATGTCATCCTCATGCCTCGTGCAACAATACCAATGGATCATATACTTGTACTTGTAATAAAGGACTCAAAGGAAATGGGACCGTTTGTGAAGGTATGGTTTTGTTAGCATTAGCGTTTTATTAATGCATTGCTTAATATTAAATGTTTGTGAATCTGTATTCGTAGACATGGATGAATGTTCCTTGAAAACTCACAGATGTCATTCTCAAGCCACATGCAACAATACTATTGGATCATACAGCTGTACTTGCAACAAGGGATTAAAAGGAAATGGTACCATTTGTGAAGGTATGGTTGTGTTACCATACGTGCTTTAATGGCATGTTGTTTACCGAATATCTTGGAATATGTAATCAATGTAAGACGAGAATGAATGTGCCTCTTAAACTCACAGGTATCATCCTCGAGCCCAGTGCAGCAACGCTGCTGGGCGATAACAGAACAATATACAACTTTAATCTATTACTAAAGATGTTTCGGGGGAAAATTCTCTCCAAACTAACTGTCAACTTTTTGTTAGACGTTATATGCATAAACGTGCACATAGTGCCTTGAAAAAGGAGATAATGCGAGGAAAAAATGAACAATATGCAATAATTGCCATGCCGATCCAACCTGAAAGTGCAAATATGAGAATTGCAGATAATGAAAAATTTAAGAGCAAAACATATACCACATGAATTACAATCCATTTTAAATCTATATCATTTGATAATACACTTCATACCCGGAAATTCCATTTTTCCTCTTGAAAATTGAAAAAAAAGCATTCCGCGAAGGATTCCTAGAAAAATACGAATGCGTAGATAAACGAAAAGTAGACAAAAATTAATTTTATTTAATTTTATTTAATTTAATTAAATATTATTTTACTAATTTAATTTTTCATATTCTACTAGTCTTAATTCCCCAACGAAAAAACAGGCTCGTTTCTTTAGTCTTGGTTTCTGGTAAAGTGAACTTCAGCAAGAAAGACAAGTTTAGAAAACTCATGAAGGAGGTAAACTAGAATTATGGACGTTCATACTATACATCCAAATAATTGTGCAGTAATGCATCGTTGGACTGATCAATCATCAATCAGCACAAAAGTTTTTCCGCGCATAAAAAGTTCATTATTTAACTTTTAGGTGGATGAACTATATAAAAAGAATGCAACTGCTCGAGAAAGATCCGCACAAAATATCATCCAAGAACTGTCTAATCTTACTGGACGTTATCCTGGAAATGAAAAGGAAGAAATGCTAGGTTCCGAATATCTTTATGGCACCGTTAAAATAATTCAGAAAATTGTTAATTTGAATATTTCTGATGATTGTTTTAACATATTGGGCCCTGCAAATAATATATTGGATGATAGAAACAGAGAATCCTGGAGAAATATGACGGTAAGTTCCCATATTTCCCATTTTCCTCCATTTCTGGTCGCGTTTTCTGCTGCAAAAGTACGCAGGCTCTTCTCATTCGTCTTATCACAAAGGAAAACAGAACTATCATTCTTGTGCGAGAGCGGTGAGATCTTTTAACATGCATTTAAGCAAGTTTTCTATGACAAGTGTTTATACGACAAGTTTTAATTGGCAATTGCACGTGCTTATAATGCACAACAAATTATTGACAACGTGAGCGCGCCATTGCAAAATACTATAGTACGCTGGCCAACCGCATACAAGTGGTCACATTATGTGACAAGTTTTCTTTGTTGACTCAAATTTTTCGGTGCAGCTCTTAGATTTGTCCCATGAAAATAATTGCACTGTTTTTTGTCGCACACACAGAAGAACAAGGCCATTTACCTACTTTTACTCACTTTACTATATTGTGCTTCTCGCAAGACGCACCTTTCCTATCCCCTGTCGGTTTTTACATCCAATATTAGGATTGTTCGTCGTATTTCTACTTGCCATCTTTATGTTTCCTAATCCAGACTTTTCTTTCTTTCTTCATAATTTCTCCAAAAAATGACTTTTTAATTCATTTCATTGTCTTGAGTATACCAACGATGTTAATATAAAACTCGCTCGGTAGGTTTTTCTTATGTCCATTACTTTTTATGATTTTCGCTTCAATTTCTTTTTTAAATTCTTCCTTTTATTCCTCCGTTAGAACCGGAATACGGTCCGTGATCTGGCGGTAACATTGCAAAATTATGGATTTCAATGTGGGGAGAAATTAAAGAACAACAAAAGTACCTCGCCTATATTTCGCAATCATTCTAACGTGCAGATACGTGTCAAATACCAAAAGCCCTCAGAATTTCCACCTCAGGAAAGGGTTTTCAATTTCCCAAATACATCGTTCATTTTATCACCGGACGCAATTCGGAACACTTCCGGAGCTGTGGTAGTTGTCGTGTGGTATAAGACACTGAACTTATTCCTGACAAACATTGATTATGATGGCAGTAACCATACAGTAAACAGCAAAATCATTACTGCTAGCGTCCGACCTGAACCAAAAATGTCGTTTAAAGAACCTGTTCGTATCATCTGGGATGGAAAAGGATTGGTATGTGCAGTAGATATTCTTCATGAATCTTAGAAATATAATTAATCTTTTCATTCTTGTAAAGTAAGAATGTCTTCGTTTTGTGGAATATTCAACGATTTCGCTTACGCCTGAATTGTTGAATGGAACCACATAGAACGATTCAACTTTCAAATCATAAAAATATGCGATACATTACGCCCAAAAAAATCATTATAAGTACACTATTCCAACCTGTTCCATGGTATTTTATTATACTTTTAATTATACATTAGCTACTATTTCGATAGTTGAAATTACAGTCATATGATCAACACAGAACAGAAAAATGCGAATCCTAAAAATTGATTTTTCATGCCCAGGACAAACCAAAACGTTGCGTGTATTGGAACCCAGAATTAAATGAAAATGCTTGGAAATCCGACGGGTGCAAGAGAGGCGAGTTAAATAGTGACCGTTTACTATGTGAATGTGACCATCTCACTGCTTTCGCTAATATGGACATTTCGGAGACAAGTTTGGTAAGCTTTGAAAGCTAAAAAGTGTAATATATTCCATAGGAATTTGAATTTCTTTATTCACTAAAGGTAATTCAATATATTCAATAGTTAAGTAAAGCTGAGCGGGGCGCTTTGGAGAAAATAACAACAGTTGGTTGTGTTCTATCATTGGCTGGTGTGATATTGACGATATTAGCCCACGTGTTGCAGTGGAAAAGAATCCACAGAAATGCCAAAAGCAAAGTTCCTTCTAAAGTTCTCATGAATCTCTGCGTTGCGATTGGAATGACAAATGTCCTTGCTATCCTTGCAGGACCCGGACGTGATGAAGAGGTTTGGATACCTTTAACTGCAAATTCTTTTAACACCAATTAATTTTCTTTTTGCCTTCATCTTCCCATAAAACTATTTATCTTTAATTAACTTAGCATCAAATGTTGTATAACAACACCTAAAATAGACAAAAAACTTCTCGACGTTTTGACCTGAGGGCCTTCGTCAGGAGAGTTATATAGTATAGTTAGTCCTACTAACTCTCCTGACGAAGGCCCTCAGGTCGAAACGTCGAGAAGTCTTTTGTCTTTGTTTCGAAGCCTCGAGAAGTGTTTTGTCTATTTTAGGCAGTTGTTATACCACATTTGATGCAAAGTTGTTTGAAGACGCTGCCACGCTACTCCCTGGTTATATTGGAACTTATTCATCTATTTATCTACCTTCATCATTGATTTCTCTTTTTCTTTCAGTTATTTTGCATAACCGTTTCAATCTTGTTATATCTTTCGGTACTCGCTTTATTTGGATGGATGTTATGCGAAGGGATAGTTATATATTTACAACTGGTTAATGTTTATGCCGGTTTGAGCTTGGGAGGCAAATATATGAAGACATTCTATTCCATTGGTTGGGGTGAGTGCAACTATCAAACTTTACAAGATGCGGAAAATTTTGTTTGATAGTTAGTGTTATAATAATAATAAGATAATAGTATTGAAAATAACTACCAAAGAGAACGATGCTTCAAATCAAAACTAAAGCTTACTTACACTTGTCCCTGCCTGAAGCAGCCCAACGTATTATTTTCCAACGTAAGATTTTGTTTGCTAATCACTACGGATACGATTCAACCTAGGCTTTTAGCAATTCGGAATTTTCAGCAGTCTGCCTTACCAATGCATACAGGCTTCACCTGCTTTTAATTTACGCTCTCTTTGAAGAACGCCTTTACTGAAATGCTGTTTTTGAATCTTATGTAGGATTTCCACTGACCATTGTCGTACTATTAGTTGTGGTATATCAACCATTTGACTTTATCTCAGACCACTCATGTTGGTGCCCGGTTGGTGGTGTGCTTTTTTGGATTTTTGTTGGCACGATGGGGCTGATATTGCTGGTAAGGTATATATTATTTAAATGATCTGTAGAATGCAAAAAATTATTTTCATATTGCTTTGATTATAAAATTCCGTTTACGGAGATGTAAAGTTTCCCAATTCGGCGGATATTTGCCATTTGCCGGACCCATGTTCAAAACCTGTCGGCATTTACTGGACCGTGTCGAAACGCACATGCACAAATTGTGAAAGGATATCATCTTTTGTGGTAAGAAGTAAGAAAAATGCTCCGAAAGTAGGAAAAATTACCCAAAAGTGAAATGATACATAAACTAATTTTTTTTTCCAAATTGGAATTTATTGTCACGAAAGGCCTTAATGTGTTCAATTCCAGCTCTTTCATAACTACATATCAATGTAGCTTCGGTTTCCCGGATATCAGGACAAGTGGAAGAATTCACATGAAATGTTAAATTTCACAAGTGAAAATCTTTCTCATGAAGTTACTTCGAATAACACATGATAAAGGTTTCAGTTATAATCACACCTGGCAATCTTTGTTAAAAACGCAATCGTTCCAACATTACAGGAAAAAATGTCCTGTATGGGTCTCCTTTTTTGGTGCATGAAACTCATTGATTTCGAGGTTATACCTTGGATATGTATAATAATAAAATGTTTATAATTTCAGATCAACATCGTTATCTTTTTTCTGGCTTTACGAAAAGCTTTGTCATCCAGCGAAGTGAGCACAATCCGTAGTGAAGCTGATACCGTGTTGAGAAAAGCAAAAATCGGCTTGAAAGGTTCCGCTGTGCTTCTTCCAATACTTGGTCTAACCTGGGTGTTTGGATTGCTGGTATTCAATCGAGATACAGTTGTGTTTAAATATTTATTCGCAATATTTAACTCGCTACAAGGAATGATGATATTTGCTTCCCATGTGCTTTTAAATACAAAGGTATATAATCACCTCTTAGTGCTAGTTGTGACTTCACTAGCTAAACTGTCTCGCTGTCTTCAAAATGCGATGTTGTTTAGATATTATGGAGCTTTAACTGTGACTACGAACCTTTAGTATTTTCGCGTCATTTTCGCGTTAAATTTGGTTCTTTTGCCTACAACATCTCTCGAAACTCGCGTTGGGCCGTAGTCTTGAGGGTACGAAATTTCTCAGTAAACCATAGGCAGCCCAATTTTTAAGCGAATGGCGAAATTTCGCCTGCTCCTTCTAAATTGACCGTAACGAAAAAGCATTGCGGGTATTACGAATGATTGACTGAAAAAAGATGGCAAGAAAAACTCCTAATGACGTGAAATTTTAACCCAGTGAAGAAAATAACTTCCTGTTTAATGCCTGTCCTTTAAAAGATGTCGGTTCACTTTTTTAAACGATTTCCGACCGCAATGCATTCTGGTAAAATGTACATCCGCCATCTTTTTTGTTATGGTCACTTGCGAACGCTGTTTCTTATTTCTTATAGTTTCACGACGCCTTCTTGCAAGAAAAGAGAAGTCGTAATGAAAGACGCAATACCTATGCTATGATAAGAAACAATACTTCCAGTAAGTTTAACTTTAAATATTTACATAAATTTGTATAAAACATATTCATGTTTACAGATCATTAGGGACAATTCCTTTTTAATTTTCGTATATTTAGGCAGTATATTACAAACAACAAGTGAATATAGCAGTAGAAAATTCAGTGTCTCACCTCAACCAGTATTCTTGAGAGGAACTTTTGACAGATCAGCAATAAAAGTGGAGAAAAAATGCACCCCAGAAAGAATTACAGACGGTTTAGTCCAAGATCTAGCTATATAGAGGAATGAGTGTTCCATAATGATGGCCAGAGAGTTCACTCAGTGGAAGGTAGTAGTTATTCATAGTCCGTGCTAGGCAAGACAAAAAACCATTCCATAAGCGAGGAGTGAAACTAAGGCTTGTTTTTATACAGCGTGTACTTCTGCAAGCTATAGGGTTTTCATTGTATTGGCGCTCGCGCGTGTTACATCTATTATAATGACAAGATTGGCATTTTTTTACTAAAACATAGTGCTTCGTTTGTTAAAGTTTGCCAATGAAAACAATAAAAAAATTTAAAGTAATGTTATTAGTCGGTAATTTTATTGCATTCCACACGATGCTGGAAGAATTTGAAAACGCACGAATATTCCGCCGGTTAGGCGTACCATCCACACGTATCCGGCGTTTTCGCCCACTGAAAACGGAAGAATATTAGCCCCGTACACACGATGCCGGAAGAATTTGAAAACGCCGGAAGAATATTCCGCTGGTTACGCGTACCGTCCAAACGTATATGGCGTTTTCGCCCACTGAAAACGGACGAATATTAGCCCTGTCCACACGATGCCAGATGAATTTGAAAACACAAGAATATTCCCACTGTTACGCGTACCGTCCACACGTATCTGGCGTTTTATACGTGCATGGACAGCTTTGCCGCATAAAATTGAAAACGATGACGTCAGGCATCAAATCGTTTCCATATTAATGAGGCTTGTTTCACGTCTTGTGATTTAAGCTCAACTTTATATTGCTATATTAGCCTCAAATAAGTCTTATTTAGGTTATTTTCATGTTGAGTAAAATCCTCGCCAATTCTTTTAGCATTTGCAGAAGCATTTTTCGAGAGAACGTGTCTAAAATGTTTGAGTATGGTTATACACAATTTCTTATGCACGACATGCAATTAATAGATACTCAACAACAATATTTATAAGTTCGGGCTGTCATCTGTCCAAGTCCTCATGGCTTATTTTTCACTTTGGATTTGGTAGATTTCTGCTTTCATTTCGATATCCCACCTGTGACACGCGGGTGGAAAACATGCAGGTGTATTGCGGGATCAAATAACTTTAGCGTTCTCGGATCGTTTTTGTGTTTACGTGTGGACGCGGATAAATATTTTAACGGATAAATATTTTTGCGTTTTCAAATTCTTCCGGCATCATGTAAACAGGGCCTTAAAATCGATTTGAAGGAAATGACAGATTCAGCAATTTTTGCCTCATGGGGAAGATTGTTCTAATGTAGGGCTGCACTATAATTGAAGCACCTTTTACTAAATTATTTTTTCGGCATGCATGGTGCTTGATCAGTTTCCCTGTTTCGTACTATAATATCTCTTTCATACTTCAGATGAATTTTTTTAAGGTTGGGTGCAGGCGGTGTGGCCATTTAAAATCTTATAGATAAAAAAAGGCCTTTTGTAATTTTGCCTTACTTCCAGAGGTTGTCAGTTCCATTACTCTTGCGACTTGATTTTGATATTTTTGTAACCTGTCCTTCAGGCCAATTTCACAATTATGAATTTTACCATAACGCGCTACATGTAATCGAAATAAGGCTGCACAGTTGCATGTATGGTACAACATTTTTAGAGTATCCCTTCCTACAATGCAAAGTCTCCAGCTGGAAAAACGACTGTCAATTGGCGTTTTAGCAGCAATTCAAAAAAATACGTTATTATAGCATATAATATATCGTAGGTGATCCCTGCATAGTCAGTTTCACAAAACTCTGTCCAAATCTCATTCACTTTTAGCATCTTTAAAATAAATATTTCAAGTTGAGGCTACCGTAATATGAAATAAAATTCGCATGACATTCAGGCTTTAGCAGACTACATTTTAGTAAAAAATCTTAGCTTGCTAAAGCTTTCAAAATAATAATCTGATTCTCGTTATCTGATCGTGTAACACGCGCGAGCGCCACGCAAACGAACGCTACGTGCAGATGGAAAACATCCTGCTTCAACACTCACTTAACAAAGCCTTGATTTGCAATTACAAATAACCTTGCAGTTGACACTTTGAATGTCTGATTATTTAGCGACAAAGTTAAACACATTTGATGTCAAATTTCCATTTAGCGGCAGTTAGGCAGTAGCCAAGAAACAGCCAGTCGCTGTTCTTTTGTTTTGTTATATGAATATATGCTTAACACAATGCTATAGACACGTAAACGTACGTGTTGCTTTCGTAGTTAGTATACATGCATGTCTTAATTACGAATTATTAAGTACTATGCCTTCCCTGTTTGAAGATACCCTAAAAATTCATTTTTTATATAAAGGACCCTATATTTCATCATGCAGGATGTTCAAGTTAAATGCCGAAAAGATCAAATTAAGGGGCTGTTTACATGAGCCCAGTTACCCGAGATTCAACAAAGCGTGAAACTGACAACATTGAGGTATTGAAATAAGTCTTGACACACAACTAGCACATGCTATTGTTTTGGTGATTATACGACTGCCAGGATCTTGTTAACTGCTCAGTTTAATAGCTCAAAATCATCTCACGCTTCGTTCAATCTCAGGTAACCAGGCTCATGTAGACTGCCCCTAACTCAAAGCAGACCCGTGTCTAGTTGTTCAAATTATAATTTCGCACATGATTTGTTGTAGAAAAATATTTTCTGTAATTCTTTGATATCAGTTCAACTTGTGCTTAAGATTGATTTGCTCATATGTAAACTTTAAAAAATTAATCATTCCTTATAAACCCTTTTCTGGCCAAAAACGATAATTGACGTAGTTTATACGTCAAACCTTGCTCTCGTCGAATGTAATTTCACTAATAGATAATAAAATTAATGATCAATTCGTTTAACCTGAGGAGTAACTATCATGAATATCATCTCATATATTACTTTAATATAACATTCGACGCAAAAAGTCATCCCGTACATAACTTTTCGCAGTATAGCAGTTCAAAATGAAAATTTAACTTCTGTTTACATTTGTGTGTTTACACTGATCACGTTGTACCATATCGTGTTGCATATGCTAAATAAGTAACACTCGAAATATATGCCGCCACTTGTGAGGTGTGGTTTGAACGGAAACTAATAGTCTTTCAGTCAATACAAAACACGTGTGGGAGAAGCATTTGGTTACCTAGTAGCAGCACGTCCGCAGGATCTAATTTTAGATACAAATACACTATTCTGTTTGGTGTGACCCAGTTGCCGTCAATGTTCGACAAGCATCTCATTGCCCGTATGTGAAAACAAGTGTTCAATGTCTTTTTTCCTAGTAACTAATATATACCTTACTAAAAGTATACTAGCAGTAATCACAGATTAGTGATGTGCGTTCGGAATGTGTTGATTTCGGTTACCTATCATTAACAAAAATGTTAACATTATAACGTCACATCGTACGTGATTGAAAGGTTACCCGCAAAATGAGTAATTTGACAACAGTGATGGCTCATATGCTTTAATTAACAATAAAATGTCAAAATAGAGCGAGCACATAGTCTCCAGTTACTATGACGACACGTCAGAACGAGGCAAATCTGACATCGCAAATCTCGATATGACACGGCTAGGAAGCGTTCTCCTTCGTCCAACGCAATGATACGAATTTAAGTTTGCGGTTTCCGTCAACGTTATAAAAATTTGAAGTGCCCAATATATCGAAACCTGACGAGTGTATAAATCTTTTAAACATATGTAGCTATATCAAATTTGTCTAGCAGGCTTGTACAGGCTAGTTACAACAAATTATCCTAGTTATTATGCATGAAATGATTGAAATCAGAAGTTCAGAACCACGTATTATACTTATATAATGATTATATTTAAGGCAGGGCCCCGGTTGTTTGAAATGCGTGTTTAGCTTAGACCGGCGGTAGATAAACAAAATGAAAAACGAATTTATCTATTTATTGAACATTGAACTGAGCCAGTTGAACTGATATTTCGATGTAAATAGCTTTACTCTCAATGCAAGTACATATTGGCACATAAATGCACAAGATGTATGGCAGTACTTATATCCACCGGTTAAGCTAAACGCCTTTCGAAAAAAAAACCCGGCCCCTGAACTGCAATTATTTAATCCAATATAAAAAAATAGAACACCGCCATTGCGTGTCATAAACAATAGTCTCGCCTTAGTGGCTGAGTTTTCGTATCGTCTTCAAGTTGCCTGACTGAAATGACATAAATGATGCATCATATATTTTATTTTCACTATAAGTCGATCCTGGCACAAAGGCCACAATATCGAACAGTGATTGACTTTCGTGTTTGGTACACTTCCTTGAAAACTATCAATAATCTACGACACAAGGCCTATTCTTCTGCAGCAATGCAAACTTTGTATAGTACTGATGGGGATAACTTCAGACTGTTTCAGACGTCGAACTTTTCACTTGCGAAACCTAAAGGTGTTTCACCCATTACCGTCCGCTTCACCGGTCAGCAGAGCGGCCTTTGAAAATCTGCCGTCCACGCGACCGTGACGGGTCTGATAAACAAAGCGCGCTTAGCCCGCGCAGACTGGTGACTGTGTCAGTATTTCAGTGGAAGTTTTAATGTAAACGTACGATGTTAGAAAATATTGTCTTCAAAATCCGGTTAAAACGACTATACAAAAAAAATAAACTTTGAACATCGCGGCAAAATTGCTATGTTTACAAAGATCCGTGTCTGCCGTTTGAATATAACATCATAGTATGTCAGTTACACAAGGCAAATAATGATAATTGAGTGGAGTCGAGATCTCAAAATTTTAACCAATGGCAGCAAGCCGTGGCCTCCATCATGCACCTTATATTTCGATGTGTGCAATGTTAAAATTTCCATACAAAGTTTTGCTATGACACAAAATTTGAGCGTTTTACTACGGACGTGACTTGGGACAATAGAAAGGCATGAGCACTTAGGTCATTGACCGTTTTGTCTGAGTGGGTGTCATATATCAGACCAACGCGGAAATAAAAGAACACTATAGGACGCAAACGTTCTACTTAAAAGAACTTAACGTTGACTTCAACGTTTATTACACATTTAAAATGGCTTCATTTAAACACTTTTTGTTTTTGTTGTTTCGAGCTTTCCTCATATCGCTTGGGGTCTTCAACGTCAGAGGAGAAGGTAGGTTTGAAGTAAATATACTAATGTACCGCCCAGTCCTAAACAGACAAAAAACTCTCGACGTAAGTGCGGGCCCTAACAAAGACTATTAGATCGAGAAGTTCTTCGTCTATTTTATGTTATTGTATTTTTACTACATTTGATATGAAAGTGCATGTAAAAATGTTTGTAGTTGAAAAACAATAGATTTTTTTGTCTGTGCGATCGCATCAATTGTGTGATGCAAGAATGCTATAGATTCTGGCGCTCTAAATCGTGGAAGCTGTAGCCTGCTTCCTGTCAAGTGTACATAAATATTATATATTATGTGTAGTGATATGTTATATCGGACGTTTTAGGCAAAAGTAAACTAAGTAAATTCAAAAACAAGGTTATTCGAAAACGATGCCTTTAAATTATCATGAAAGCGTGCGGGGGTGTCGATCATACTTATGCGAATTAATATTTAGGCAACATATATTGGCTGAGAGTGACAATAGGATTTATGGATTTATTAGAATTTTTATTAGAATTCTGAATTCCAATTTGCTGGCAACACTGAGCAGCTTATAAGCGGTTAATTGGGCGAAAATCAACATTGTTTATTCATTTAGAATCAACGCACAAACAAGATTTCGACGATGACAATAATGAATAATTATTAGATGAGATATCGATTGAGCGTGATTTCTAGAATTATCAAGGCAGAGGTCATAGTGCTATCGCCAACAGAGACCGTGATAATTCCCGATATCACGTGACTGACGAAACCAATAATTATTATACTATTTACCTTAAATTACTAAAAAATTTATTAAATAGTAGTCATTATCATTTTATTTAAAAATTATTTTATAGCTCCGTTTACACTACACTCAATTTATTGACACGGTACGGCTAAAATGGGTACCCATATGCATACCCTGCCTTTGATTTGGTAACCTGAGCACTAGTAAAATTGGGAACGAATACCCATTTTAACCGTACCTTGCCAATAAATTGAGTGTAGTGTAAACGGTGTTAGTGTAGTCTTACCATTATTGCATTTTTTAAAACCGGCTTTTCTAGCGTCAACACTTGAATAAACGTAGAAACTTTATCTGTAGGTAGGCGTCAAAATTACACAATACCAGGAGGTTGTATATACAGTATGCATGATTGTATATATTATCAATCTTACCAATAATTGGGTGTTTTTTGATGAAGTTTCATTGTTTAAAATTTAGTTTAAATAAGGAATGAGCTCCTTGAGCTCATCATCTGGAAATTAGTTAATCCAACAACCGTCGCTATATGTTAATTGTTATTGTGAATCTTTTCTTCTTTTGCAGTTAAATGTCCGTCATCGTCGAAAACTTTTAACGGTTTTTGTTACTTCTTAAATTCTAAATCTTTATCGTGGGAAAGTGCGAACGACAATTGTAAAACCAACGGTGGACAGCTCGCCAGGGTTACGGGAAAACGTCTTAATGATTTCCTGCTGAGAGAATTTAAAGATGGAATAAAAAGTACTGTGTGGATTGGCTTGACATTTCGTAATGGTAAATGGCGTTATCCTGATGATAGCCTATCGACCTATTTCAATTGGGATGATAACGAGCCAAATAATGCACAGGGAAATGAATATTGTGTTGAATATCTAACAAAGGGAAAGTGGAATGACCATACATGCAACACTCCGTGGCCATTTATCTGTGAAAAGGGTATGTCATAATTTAATACACTATGCAATATCTACTAGAAAATTCCACATGAAGTAACCCTGTCTGCAACTCAGTAATTATGAATTTGATATTTTTAAACTATCATAGCGTAGCCAGCCTGACGATTTGTCCCGCTATTATAATATTTTGGTGTTCATTGACTGTGAAAACAATGAAATTCTAAAAACATGAATAATTAACAAAACAAAACAAAAATAATCGATATTTCATACTGTATTTAAAACTACAAGTAATCCAACATTGCGAGCCCGAGCTTATGCAATCATCATTAAAATAACATTGATGATCTTTCCTATATATATAATATATGCAAGGTTGGAAAGTGTTAATTCGACTGTTTTCAAATACTAATACGAAGAAAAAATTTCTCCGGTTTGCATACATTCAATCACTTTCCAACCATGTTATAAACGATTTACGTGGGAATTTGCAAAGGTACAGGGAAAAATATCATACGTGATTGCCTAATAAAATATTTGTTAGTCATTTTTTTGCAATCTAAATTATATCTTAGAGATGGATGAGTGTGCTTCGAAAGCTCACAGATGTCACTCTCAAGCCACGTGCAACAACACCATTGGATCATACACCTGTACTTGTAGTGAAGGATTTACGGGGAATGGGAAAGTTTGCGAAGGTGCCGTAACGATAACATAAGTCAATGTTCATTAAAGATTTTGTTGGTAAATTTTTTGCAATCTATATTATATCTCAGATATGAATGAGTGTGATGTGAAAACTCACAGATGTCACTCTCAAGCCTCGTGCAACAATACCTATGGATCATACACCTGTACTTGTAATGAAGGGCTTACTGGAAATGGGAAAGCTTGCGAAGGTGCCGTAACGATAACATAAGTCAATGTTCATTAAAGATTTTGTTGGTAATTTTTTTGCAATCTATATTATATCTCAGATATGAATGAGTGTGATGTGAAAACTTACAGATGTCACTCTCAAGCCTCGTGCAGTAATACCTATGGATCATACACCTGTACTTGTAATGAAGGATTTACTGGAAATGGGAAAGTTTGCAAAGGTTCAGTAACTATAACATAAGTCAATGTTGTATGCAAGAGTTTGTTGGTAATTTTTTTTCAAACTATGTATATTATATCTCAGACATAGATGAGTGTGTGTTTGACCATCTCGGATGTCATTTTCAAGCCACGTGCAAGAATACCAATGGATCGTACACCTGTACTTGTAAAGAGGGATTTTCAGGAAATGGAAGTGTTTGCGAAGGTGAAGAAAATCATACAACCTGCGATATAACATTCATTTTCATTCGAATGGTTGCTGTGGAAAGTACTATTTTTCCAATCTGTATTATTTCTTAGATAAGAATGAATGTGAGTTAAACAATCACAGATGTCATTCTCAAGCCACGTGCAAGAATAACATTGGATCTTACACCTGTACTTGTTATGAAGGATTCACAGGAAATGGAATGAGTTGTGAAGGTAACTACAGTTTGAAGTGAAGGTGACGTACATAAATGATAAATTTAGATGTGAATGCGCTTTTTGTCTAGAGAAAAGTTCCATCGAAACAAATCGATTTAGCAGTCTCGCAAAAGAAGTAAGTTAATTGCTACTCTACTTCTAAAATACTAACTACAATTTTACCCACGTATGAATTATAATTCATGTAGTTATACTTTTTCAATTTGTTCATACAATTTTCCGGGAAGGCTGGCCAGTTAATTTAAGTTATTCTTTCCACCATTGTCATTCTATTGGTTTTCTCCATTTTTCGTTATATGCTACGACAGATTTTTTATTCGAAATACTTTTTCGTCTATAATGCTTAAATTTACTTATACGTTTTCTATACAGGAGCCTTCAACTTGTAACATGGAGAAATTTCGTTTTAAACTAATCGCTATATTTGTATACATTTTTAGGCAAAGCCAATCAGAATGCCTAAATTTTGAATACTTCATATAAAATGGTATATATTGTACTTTTCATCAAAATTTATGCATTCTGATTAGGTTGTTGAAAATGTAAACAAACTTGCTGATTGGTCTAAAACGAAATTCATCCTTGTTTCCATTTGTATTAAAAAGATTTGTGCACTCAACTCTTTCTCCAGTTGTGGCGCCATTTACTCAGATCTAATTATAAAACAAGTATAAAAAACTCAAGATAAACCACAGTTTTTGGAGTTCCTTTAAAAAAACCTTAAATAAAACATATTTTTTATTGTCAACTTCCTTTAAAAGAGAAATATCACTAACGCATTAGTTTACTATCCTATTTTCAGGTAAATGAACTGCACCGTAAGAATACAACAGTTCAAAAAAAATCGCGCAAGATATCATAGAAGAACTCTCCAATTTAACGGATAGTTCCAACGAAAATGGAGAGAAACAAATTTTGAGTCCTCACATTCTAAATCAGACCGTTGAAATACTTCGGAAAATCATTAATTTGAATATTTCTGATGGCAGTATCAAGATATTGGGTCCTGCAAGTAATATATTGGATGACGTAAATAGGAAATCGTGGAGAAAATTGACGGTGAGTTTTCACGTCACTGCGAATGCGTACCGTTTAATTTTTATTTCTGTCAAAAATTGTTCCAACAAAGAAAATTCCCACTATGGTCTTTATTTGGGAAAAAAGTGCTTTCCCGATAAGACCTAATGATTGGAAATTGGAATTGGAAATCGATTTCACGATGATCATACGCGGGCTCTAATTTACATCCATGGAGGTGCAGAGTCGTTGGCTATTATGGAGTGGGACAGGCACAGATGATTCTTTGGCAACCAGCTGATCCCAAACGAAACTGCGAACTAGATTCACACGTGAAAACGTGTAACTTAATTAGCAACATTTTCATGATCTTTCATGCTCGATCGGACTATATAAGCATGTCTGTATTATGATCTCTATTTTTTGATATTCTGACAATCTTATGATCAAACCGATTCGTTTCTTTCCTCCGTTAGGACGGGAAGTTGATCCGTAATCTGGCGATAATGTTGCAAAAGTATGGACTGCAATATGGAGAGAATTTGAAGAACAACCAATCTATCTCGACTATATTCAACAATCATTCTAACGTACAGATAGGTGTAAAATACCTAAAGGGCCTAGAATTGCCACTTCAGGTTAGAACTTTCGATTTTCCAAATACATCGTTCACTATATCAAACGACGCTCTTCCGAAGAATTCTGGAGCTGTGGTAGTTGTCGTGTGGTATAAGACACTAAATTCACTCCGGAGTGGCAATTATTATGATGGCAATAATCATACAATAAACAGCAAAATCGTCAGTGTCAGTGTTCATCCGCCCCCTGAGCCTAGAATACCATTTGAAGAACCTGTTCGCATCACTGGAACGAAAAGAAACCGGTAATGAAAAAGAAATGTGTAGAGTGATAAGAGAAAATGGGAAGACAATGGAATGGAATGAAATTGTAGAATATGTATTGAATTGAATAGTACGATGTAGTATGGAATAATTTCGAATGGTATGCTCAACTGTGTGAAATGTTTGGGTTTGCGTATAGGGTTGAAGGTCAAACAATTCCAAACTATTCCATCGTATTCCATTTCATTCAATTTGAGGGACAATCTCAATCGAGTACTGCTGTAAATGCTATTTTTAATGCCATTTTAATGTCTGAAATAACGGATGCGATTAAATATGATTCGAAAAATTTAAATCCTAGAAAATAAATTTTTTCATCTTAGGACGAGCAAAGTCAATGTGTGTACTGGAAACCAGAATTAACTGTAAATTTGTGGAAGTCAGATGGGTGTAAAAGGAAATACTCAGATTCTAACCGCTTGATTTGTGAATGCGACCATCTCACTGCCTTCGCTACTATGGACATTTCGGGGAGACGCTGGGTAAGATTTGACGCCAGCATATTCAGTACATAGCATTATATATTCAACATAATTTACTGTCTAAAAATGACCCAATGTTTATTTTCCTTAGTTAAGCAAAGCTGAGCAGGGCGCTTTGGAGATAATATCTACAGTTGGTTGTTCGCTATCATTGGCTGGTGTGATATTGACGATATTTGCCCACGTGTTGCAGTGGAAAAAAATCCACAGAAATGTCACAAGCAAAGTTCCTTCTAAAGTTCTCGTGAATCTCTGTGTTGCCATCGGAATGACAAATGTATTTGCTATTCTTGCAGGACCCGCACGTAATGAAGAGGTTTGGATACCTTTAACTGCCAACTTTTTCAACACCACACTGTGTCGATAAAATATGTTATTGATTTTTTCTTCTAGACATTCTGCATAGTCACCTCTATTTTATTGTACTTTTCTGTACTCGCGTCATTTGGATGGATGTTATGCGAGGGAGTTGTGATCCACCGGCAACTTGTCAATGTGTATGCAAGTTTGAGCCTGGGGGGAAAGTATATGAAGGCCTTTTACGCCATTGGCTGGGGTGAGTACAACGGCATAGGGCCGGAATTTTCGCGCCAAAATTAATTTGAAAATGATTTGAAGCAGAACATAAGAGGGTCATAAGAGGCACTAGTAACACGCATTACTTGAATTCAACCAGGTAAAAATATAATCGTAAACCGACACCACGCTTTTCCTATAAGTAATTGATATCAAGTCTGTTATTCGATGATTACTCGCAAGTAGAGTCCCAGATTCTTTGGATAAAATTAATAAGCTTACCAGTTTGGACAACAGTGAAGACTAAACACTGCTGGAAAGCTATCAATTTTTCTATAATCGGGCACTGTTTGTCGCTTTTTCACAACCTCTTCTCGTTGCATGAATAAGGAGAGGCAAGAATTTGTCTAGAGATGCAGGTGTATTTAGCAGTGTTGATTCTTATGTAGGACTTCCAGTGATCATGGTCGCTGTGTTAGTCGGAATAAATCGCCCAGATGATTTTATATCAGAACACTCATGTTGGTGCCGTGCTGGAGGTGCGCTGTTTTGGACTTTTGTCGCTATCATTGGACTAATATTTCTGGTAATGAACTTTGTTCAAACATTCCTCAAAGAAAATTAAACCTTTTACATCACGAGCATTGACCTCATTCCCAAACCTTTTACTAAAGCTTTCATACTTAATTAATGAACATGGATCTTGTGTGAAGTATTGTGTGTGTACGTTTGTGGGGGGGGGGGTGGGGGAGAAGATGCATTGTGTTGTTCATATTTCCCTTAGCTAAATAACTCGAAACCAGAAAGGAAAAAATACGATTCCTCATCTCATCCAGCCGTGTGCTGATAGATAATTTAGCGAATATGCATGCTTGAGTAGGAAACTTCGTTTTCATCTTTCTTAATTCAATACGGTAGTACTTTAACGTGGAAGTGAAGCCCGTTCAAACCGGTTCTGCTTGTAACAAAGTTGCCCTAAAGTCAAACACGTACTCATTTAAAAGCGTATCAATTATACCTGAATGGTGTTAGACGGGCATCGTGTTTTAAAAAGTATAAACGTTCCTGCATAAAAATGTATACAAACTGTATGTTCGCAATAGAGAAATACCTTCCACTTTGAATATTTCCATAATGATGTCGATAGATACTTAAACATTAAACTTTTTATATTTTTAGATCAACATTTCTATATTCGTTCTGGCTTTACGAAATACTTTATCGTCCAGGGCAGTAAGCATAAACCACACTGATGCTGATAGCAAGCTAAGGAAAGCAGAAATCGTTCTCAAAGGTTCTGCTGTTCTTCTCCCAATACTTGGTCTAACCTGGGTGTTTGGTTTGCTGGTATTCAATCGAGAAACGATTATGTTCAAATATTTATTCGCAATATTTAACTCTCTACAAGGATTGATGATATTCGTTTTCCATGTGCTTCTAAATGTAAAGGTACGTTTTTAATTTTACATTTTTCGAAATACCAGTTCACTTAATAAGCAGTCAAACGCGGCCTCGCGTACCACAGGTGAAAATCTTTTAAATTTAAGTAAAGATAAACATGCCGCATTGGAGAGTTCTTTCAATGAAAGATTCTGCAATTTTTCACAATTTATAGGATATTTTAAAAATTGAGAAAGTAGGTTCTAAGACATAACTTTCAAATCTATGACTATTTTATTACATGTACCAAATTCTGAATTGTTTATAGTTCCGCAATGCTTTCTCTAAAGAAGATAGGAGTTACACTGAAAGAAGCCACAACTACGCTATGGTCCGAAAAAATAATACCTACAGTAAGTTTAACTCAAAATAGGCCTTTATTAAAGAAAGTTGGTGGTTATAATTGTGCAGAAAGTTAATAAAATAATAATTATCTTCATCAATAGAAAAGACATCCTGTCATAAATAGCTCTGGCGACAAAATAATTATAAACATTGTTTTTTTTCCGGCTCTCAAACAAACTTCGAAGGCTAATTGTTGCTATAGAAACGACGGTATCCCACTCGCTATCCTATATTATTTTATCTCTTGGTAAAAAAGAATAACGACAAATATAGAAAAATTAAATACCCTGGGACCTAGCCTGTTAAACAAAGCATGCATGCTCTCGAGATCCTCTCCCCGATAGGGGAGGCATGCCCTTCTTCTAGTCTTCTCCGAATTTCAATCTTTGCTGTGATAATCATGAATCTTCACATTTCGAATAAAAACATTTATGAGAACTTACATGTATGGTTTTTTAAAACTCTATGGATCCCTAGATTGCGCTCTTTAAAGTTAAATAATCTCTAAGTCTCATCATGACGCTTTTATTATTTTTTGTGAATATATATAGGCAGTCCCAGCAATGGAAACTACTATGGTCCTGCTCCAGGGGTAACTTTGAGCGAAACGTTGAGCCGCTCCTCGCCAATGATGAGCCGAAAAAATAATTCTACAGAGAAGATTGATGCAATGACAGCTTAAAATTCGAAAATAAGAAATGACAATGCCGACTGTACAATACCGAGTAAAAAAGAATCGCCTTTTTGAAGATAATTCTCCGTGCCTGGTCTGACGGTACTCGACCGGCTGTGTTTAGACATGACATCTTGAAGGCCTGACCATACAGTGTATAGTGTACAGTATGTTATGAGATAGATCTGGCTCAGTTTCGGATCACACTTTTTGTTTCGCATTAGCTGAATTAAGTATTATTTAAAACATGCGAAGGAGTCTTGTCGTATTTAAAACGCGAGGTCAAAATAAATCACTTCAAATACGCCGCGCGCATTGTTGTTTAGAAATAAATTTGCACCGTGTATGCAAGAGGTAATTAGGATGAAAGTACATTTCATAAATAATGCTCATGCATGAACGTTACAAATTATATAATGTTGCATCCTAATTAGACAGCATTCATGGTACTTTATATCAGGTATGAAACCACCACATTGATTTGCTTATGAATTTGCACACTAAAATGCTCATGAATTATTAAAGAGATTTTTCTTCGCTAGATGCTAATCATTGGGGTGGTATGCGTGACCATCCATGCCCTTGTTCAGCGTTAAACATCGACTCTGCTTGTGTTGAGTGAGTAGGAAAGCCAAAACGTTCACTAGGGGATCTGCATGTGGAAGAAAAGTTGGGTATTTTCATTGAGTTGGGTACTACCATATTATATTACCTCCGCTCACAAACCTTACTTGCTTGCCAAGCCCCCAGCTGGTAATGTCAGCATAATTATACTAATCATAGTACATAATCAGGGGGACCAGAGCTGGTAAATTTTATTATCAAATCCTACTTGATTTAATAATCATCAAATTCATACCAGAAGGGGGCAGGGGGCAGTTGCATCTCTCTGGTAACTATGCAGCTATATACGCAAAGAAAGTATAGTTAAAAGTTAATCCTAAGCATCCCTAGATTCGTAGTGTAAACCCGCCTGTAGTGGTATTAATATTTTGAACAACCTAGAAATTAATTGTTTCCCAGTGGCGTAGCCAGCCTGACGATTTAGTCATGCTATGAAAATGTTATGTTACCATCACTATTCATTTCTTTAGGCCCCGTTTACACTAGAACGAAAGTTTCCGGATTCATCACGAAAGCGGAATGTTTTAGTACCGGATTCATGTTGCTGTTTACACACGCAGCAACGAATCCGATAGAAAATGTACTCGGTTTTAAGCCGTATCCGGAAACTTTGAATCCGTAAAAGTTTGTGGAAACTTCGTATCCAGAAACATTTGAATCCGGAAAATTTTCTTGTGTAAACGCTTTGCACGACGAATCCGAAGAAATTCAATATGACGACCAAACAATTCTCTAAGAACAAGTAATGTGAGTGTAAACGGACAAATCCGCATACAGAGTGTAAACGGACAAGTCCGATACATCATACATGTGTGTAACAATGAATCCGGAAAATTTTACAAATCTGGACTTTCGTTCTAGTGTAAATAGGGTCTTAGAAATTCATTGTTTTCGCAGTCAAGAACACCAATAGCATGACTAAATTGTCGGTCGGGCTGGCTACGTCACGGTTGTGTCCATCTGTAAATATGCGTTGATATAAATATACCCGTCGATGCAATATGAGACTAGCAAAAATTTCCCTCTAAGAAGTCGAGAGCGATTCGCGAATCGTCTGACTGTTTAGCAGGTCAAGGTCTCGTTCGTTAACGGAATTAACCAGACAAATCACTCCACCAACTAAGAACGGCCATGCATATATTTCTAGACTAGCATATAGACTAGCAAAAATTTATTTAAAGACTGTACTGAAGTGACAGTAATTATCGTACTATTACAATAACCTTTTAGCACCCAGCAATTTTTCCATCCGTTCATATTCAGACTGGTTTTTGCAATCAAATTTTCCCGTCTGAGAGGACTTTCCCGTCCCTAATATGAAATTCAGCTATTAACTCGAACAATATACCCTCTTCGTAACTGTCACTGCCACGGGCAGAAGAATATGGGAAAGATCTCCACTTCTCTCCGCTGGCACTATAGAACAAACCACTCTCGATCTCTCAATTCCTGGGTAATTCAGAGACCTATGTGCTCCAGCTTCTCCCAACCCAGCTCATGTTCTTAACTGGTTCAGTTTTATACAGGAATCCCTGTTATTTTTGTGTCAGTGCTATAGTCGGATATCAGATTTTATGGTGAGTTGTCAGTCTGGGCATTTGTCTGTACCATGATCATAATCTTAATTGCTGGTTAGGTATATGCATAGAAGATGATTTTTCACGTTGTGTGTTCTTATATAATACTTATATAGAAGCAAATTCACTTTTCTCTTGCATGCGTGCTTTGTGTTTATAACAAACAGACATCAACAGAAATATCTGATCTGTAAATTCTTCTGATCAATTAAAAATTATTCATTATAAAGTGAATGTCTTGTACGAAGGGATTTGCTGAACCTTAATGTTTATATATTACTTAGATTCTTCCCATAGCGGATTAAACCGCTTCGTATTAGCGAGAAAAGACATAAACTCTCAAGTACTAGGTCTACTAAGAAATCACTTCGAGAGCAAGCCCTTGCAGAGCGGTGAATTTTTGGCAATCACTTAGTCAGATATTCATATATTCGTGTTCTGCATTATTAACTCCTTTTGAAATCGATTGTTTTTACGATCTGCGAACACTGATATAATTATGAATATCTGCCCGGCCCCGTTATTAACGATATTCCGGCGCCCCTGTATATATAGCATAAAGCCTGGTTTCTATTTTGTCGTAAATGTCGTGACGTTTGCACAGTCATTTTTTAAGGATAAGAAATAGCCCAGATTTAAATTAGTTTTGTCCTTATCTCTGTATTCAAAACGGCCATTGTTGTCTTACGCTTATGATATAAATGCTATTGTGAAAACCAAGCTTTAGCAATGTAAAGCATGTTAATGGTGATATTGTCTAAGTTCCCTGTGGATTTGAGATAATAACATAAGACGTGACAAAAAAAAGCGAAGGCCTGCATTTACATATAAACAGGCGGATAATTGCGATACATAGACAGTGCAGGTGTACTGAAGCACAACTATCTTTCGTAATGATAATCATTGCGTTGCTCTCTAGCAATAGATTCTGTCGTGTCAAGAACAGAAAGCGTCTTCTTTGTCTTTTTAATGCGTTATATGCTCTGGCCGCGTATATACTTCAAGTAGCCAAAGAAGAGTTTGCTGCAATTGACTGACGAAGCTTGATGGCTGTGAAATACCGTTTTCCGTTTGTTATTTTGATGTTTTTACTTCGTATGGAATCGTGTATTGGCCAAGGTACTTCGTTTAGCAGTTGTTATGTACAAAAGTTATCGTAATACCGTAAGGCATTATAATTGTTGAGTTACTTGAGTCCAACGATTTAATTTTGACTTCGTAAAAGAAGGGGTTAATTGGCATTCTAACAATATCTTTTTACGCCATAATGGCTAGAAATAACCAAACAATCTTGTGTTATGAATTGACGATGAAAACCATATTCTTTTACCGCTGGAAATTGAATAGACAATCTTATAAGGGCTTACACGCATTAAAGCTCGTAATAAAATCAAATTTGCCTTGTTTTGCCTTGAAAAATATCTGATCGTTTCTTGTGGTAATGAACTGAAGAAACCTGAGTGCTTGCTCTTTCATACCGCAAAATTATATAGATTAAATCATTAAATTCAATATACGCTTCGTAAAGGTCTATTATTCTATTTCGTTTTTTTGAGACACCCTGTATATCTAGAAGAAACTTGTATCACGCAGGGGCCGGTTGTATAAAACTATTAGTATAAAACTATTTAACTACACGTTGCATAGTCAAATCGTAGTTACCTCAGAAATACACAACTGTGATTGGCCAATTCTGTCCTTAACTACACTTAAAAGTAATTAACTAGACTTGTATACAACTGACCCCAGGACCTCAATGAAAAACACTAGTGCAGTACAGGGTGTCTCAAAAAAAACGCAACCACTTAAATATGCGACAACATTAATGCAGCTCTAAAGCGCAATAGATAAGCATAAGCACCTCTGGGAGTCTAACGCCTGTATTCTAAAAGCTCACTCACACTCAAACTTATTGAGTGGGAGATCTTAATCTTCTCATAAAGTTTCAATAGCGGTATTTCCTGCCGAGTAAGGGCTTGATTTTCAGTGATTTACGTTGTATCTTTCATCTATTCAGAAAAAACTTTCTCATTCATCAGCATTAACGAAATTTATATGTCACACTCAATGAGTATGAGTGTGAGTGAGCTTTTTGAATACAGGCGTAAGTCCTTCATTTAAAATGCCAAAAGTCATTTTACCTGAACTACGGTGCAAACCCGAAGAATATTAGTATTCTTGCATATTTAAGTGGTTGAGTTTTTTTTAGACACCCTGCATGTATGTATCCTGCATGGTGTGCCTGTTAGCTTAATGTCAACAGTCCCCACCGCGATTATTAATTAATTATCATCCGTTGATCTCACTCCCACGTTTACTGTACTTTCAAATATACCAGACACAAGTAATGAGTCAGATTAATATAAAGTCATTCGGGAAAGTCATCATTTTCTTATTTAACGCTCAAAAGTGCCGTGATTTTTAACCCTACACTAAACACATAATATGAGATCATTAGGTTAATCTTGGTAATAATTTTACGTCCAGAATCCACAAATATAATCCAGATATTTCTTTTTCCACTTTCAAATATTTCATATAATATAGTTTTTATTTTCCAATAGTATGCCAAGGCAACGAAGTGGAGTCGGACTTCTGCTACGCATATATTCTGCCTTCCAGTGGAGCACTTCGCCTTAGCTGGAACGACGCAGATGCTGAATGCAAAAAAATGGGGGCGCAACTTGTTAGTATTGACGGAACCGAGCTTAACGATCTTCTTAAATCGACATTCAGCAAGTTTGTGAATGATCGCTGGTGGATAGGCATGTCAAAATGCGGTGGGTCGTGGTGTTATCCTAATGGTTACCCAACATCGTACACCAACTGGTACACAGGACAGCCATCAAATAGCAACGGAAATGAAAACTGTGTTGAAATGTGGCCTGATGGAGTGTGGAATGACGCACCTTGTTTTGAAACATATCCTTTCATTTGCGAAAAACGTAAGGTTTATCGCTGGTATTTAATATTGAATATTTCTTCCCTCTCATCCAAAAAGTCTTGAAAAGCAAATCATCCTTCAGACAGCTGGTTTGAGATTATGACGTCAGGAGACGTGAGACGTCTCGACATAACTGTGTTATCACTCGCCTGAAGTCGTTTGTCCCCGTTCTTTCAACTAATAGAAGAAAGGGCGAAATCATTAAATTCCATTTTACATTGAGTAATAAACGAGAAGAAGCCAAAGAATTTAAATTATTTATTTCCATGCAGGCGTTCTTTTGGGATTCTTCATTAATTAGCGTGCTTATTATTCTAACAGAAGAATAATATTATATAAATCGAAGAATATTTTTTAATGAGTTCAATTACACATTTATTGATTGCAGATGTAATAACGCAAAGAAAGATCATTGCTGAGCTTCAAAGTCTGAAAAAAGAGGTAAGTTTATCGAATTATTGTTGCACGTAAGAAGAGGCACTTATAACATAAATTATTTTGCTAACATTTTGATAAATTTGTTGACGGAAATTGGTGGAAAATTTGTTAAGTTACCAGTATTTTGAAATATTGGAGCGTGCTTTAATGTAAGAGTGCCTGAAAGGTGTTAATTAGGTTAATCGCGAAAACATATCTTATTTTTAAAAAACCTCTGGATTTATGGTGTTTTCTTTAAAAAAGTGAATAGATTATTTGTATTTACCACATGCATACATGTACACACAATTTACGCTTATCATTTGATAATTTATACTTTTTTAGGCGGATGACCTTTATAGTAAGAATATATCAGACGAAGTACGGAGAGAACGTGCACAAGAGATTATAAAGGAACTGACGGAGTTCACAGATCTTGATAAAGTGGCGGGAGGAGAAAATGGCGCTGACAAACAAATTCTTAGCGACGCAGTTGAAATACTTCAAAAGATCGTAAACTTAAATATTTCTGATGGCAGCCTTAAAGTATTAGATCCTGCCAACAATATACTAGATGAGAGAAATAGCGAATCATGGAGAAATATTTCAGTGAGTTTGGTGATTAAACTGCAATAACATTTTGCTTTCAAGTACAAAACGTGAAATATTTGACATGTTTTGTTTACATTTTAAATATTATTTATATAAGATTTTCTTATCATTTGTCCACCTAAAATATGGTTCTCGCATTGAAGAATAGTAGTCCAGGGCCTTAAGAACTGTACTATAAATTATGACATAAGATTTTTTTTGGTCAATTGTCGATTGATTTAAGATTTACTCAAGCAGTCTTTATCAGCCCATTTTCCTTCTTAACCGGCACTATTCTTATTCTAGGAAGTAAATGTCATTCCAGATTTGGTAACAACGTTAGAAAATTACGGACTCCAATATGGAGAGGAGATAAGAAACAACACGAATGGTTTCATAAGTCAAAACAGTTCAAACGTACAGTTACGAGTCAGATACATGGAAAACACAGCCGGGAATTTTACGCTTGAGGATAGACGTACAAATTTCCCCAATGCATCCTTCATCATCTCGTCTGATGCAATCCCTGAGGAGTCTGGAAGTCTTGCTGTTGTCGTCTGGTACAAGACATTAAATTCTTTTCTTGGAGAGAAATTTCACACCAGCAATGATTATGTTAAAGTAAACAGTAAGATAATTACTGCAAGTGTCCGACCTCAGTCAAAGATACTGCAATTTACACAGCCTGTGCAGATCATCTGGGACACAAATGGAGAGGTAGTTATGCCTTTTTTAAATACAAATAGTCGTCAAAATCTGGTTGAGCCCCTTGGAGACTAAATATTCGTGTAATTAAATGCTAACATCTTCAAATTCTTGTTTTTGGACAGTTGACAGTCGCTTCGCGTGATCCTTTTGAAAGTTTGACATTGTTTTGTTCGGTTTCAAAATTTTAGCTAGTATAAGGTCATAATATAAAGGTCATGATATTATTTTACCTTATTGGTGGAGTAGTATAATTCTTTCGTTTCACAAGCCAAAACAACTCGAACGATTTTGCAGTTAAGAAACTTCGATATGACTTGCATGTAATTCAAACTAGCATGTTAATTGCATTACATTTTATTTCGAGATGTTAAAATTGTATTCCAACCATATGGCGATGAAAGCATAAGCATATTCATATATTCAACCATTCAACTATTCAACTATTCGCACAACTGTAAATTAACCGAATATACTATGCACTAGCCCTATAGCTTTAATAGGAAATAACTTTTGACCATTTAACTAATGTAAACATATTTTTGAGAAATGAATAACCAACAGCGTTTTTTAAGGTATTTTGAATTGGTAACTATAGGCTGTGTAATTATTTAGACTTACACTAAATCCTTTTAGAATAACGATGGACAATGCGCATACTGGATACCAGAGTCAGGTGAAAATAGGTGGAAGACAGATGGTTGTATTAGAGTCGAAGATCAGTCAGGCAGAAATCGCTCGATATGTGAATGCAACCACCTCACAGCATTTGCTACAATCGATATTTCAAGAAATCTGGTAAGACTCAAATAATTTACAAAGGTTCTTCTTATTTTGATTATGGAAACGGTTTTCAACATACTCACCTTCGAAAATTTTGACCCAGTTGTCACTTCGTCCGAGAATTTGCCTTTCGATTACAATGTTATTGCGTTATGATATTTTTTAAGTTAAGTAAAGGTGAAAGAAAAGCTTTGGAGGTGATATCTACCATTGGCTGTTCTCTGTCGCTGATTGGTGTATTTCTAACGATTGCAACATACGCATTACTGTGGAAAAGTCTTCATAAGAATGTCAAGACCAATATTCCATCCCAAGTCCTCTTAAACCTCTGTGTTGCCATTGGAATGACAGATATATTTGCTATCATAGCTGGACCTGCACAAAAACACGAGGTTCCTATACGTTTTACTTTATACCCAGGTGATCTAAGTCGGAAATTTTAGCCAATCAGAGCAAGATCGAATCGATCTGCCTCGTGCGCTTTAAAAACAAGCAGCGAGGGGAAAAAATGTAGCTGAGGATTATTGTTGCCTGAGGAATTTCGCTGTGAAATTCTGATTTAAATAACAAATCGCGCGCACTGATCTCTGGTATGGTTCTATTTGCTTGCAACTTAATGCTTTGCGAACTTGGCGCGAGAGCACCTGGATTATTAACGGCATACATTTGAAGAGACATTTATATTTGGAAAGTTTAGATATATTCAAGACTGCATCACAGCAAAACTTGCTCTAATCCACTCTAAGAAGCCGTTGTTTAGCTACATAAGGCATAACTATTGCAGTTTTTCTTGTTTTATTTTTTAGACCACTTGTATAGTTATCTCCATACTACTTTACTTCTCTATCCTTGCTATATTTGGCTGGATGTTTTGTGAGGGAATCATAATTTATCTTCAACTGGTGAATGTTTATTCGGGTTTGGCTTTGGGAGGTAAACACCTGAAAGCATTTTACGTTATTGGTTGGGGTAAGTATTGTTTAATTTTTATTACTGTCTTAATATTATAATGAAGATGAAACTATTGTGAAGCAGTGTAATCTTTTTAAAACTTTGCATGTTCACTTTTCCCAAAACCAAACATTCATTAAAAGGTTGGAGATCTGCACTTGCAGCCGATGTTTTAAGTTAGTAATCAGGAATGGAAAAAACGATGATTCAAAGACTCAATTTGGTTCAATCAATTTTTTATATAGGAATCCCAGTTGTTCTTGTGCCAGTTTTAGTCGGTGCAAATGATCGAAAAGATTTCATAACGGATCATGCGTGCTGGTGCCGTGGTGATGGTGCTTTGTTCTGGATATTTGTCTGTACTATCGTAATAATTTTGCTGGTAAGTGTGCATATAATGTGCGCAGTCGACAATTCTTCACATTTCCGCACCCCTGTTTACTAAATGCTTTCTCTGTAGTCTTATCGTATTCGTATGTATGAATTTTCATTAGATCAACTTGGTAATCTTCGTTCTGGCGTTAAGAAATGCTCTATCCTCCAGCCACGTGAGCACAACTCGTTCAGAAACTGATACAAAGCTAAGAAAAGCAAAAATTGGTGTCAAAGGTTCTGCTGTTCTGCTTCCAATACTTGGACTAACCTGGGTCTTTGGTTTGCTGGTGTTCAATCGTGATGCAATTGTCTTTAAATATCTTTTCGCGATATTTAACTCAATCCAAGGACTAATGATATTCGTTTTTCACGTGCTGATAAATAAAAAGGTAGTTTTTGCATGTGTTGCATACGCAAAAATTTTCTTTTGAATTCCTTAAATATTTCGATTTATTGATTAGTAACTCACTTAATACTAACTTAACAGCAATGATAATACCATTTACAGTACCTTAGTCATTAATACTCAAATTTTAGCTAGAATAGCAACATACAGTTTTATTTCTTTTTGACTTTCTTTTATACTCTTTGTTATATCGGATTCTCTTTTTCTTTTATAATTTCACATAGGCTAACGTTTCGTACAAAAAAACGCCGTTTAATATTCTTCCAGGTTTATGAAGCAATTAACAGCGTAAAGAAAGCTCGAGATGCAAAGAAAATGAACAACGTCAATGCCAGTAGCAGTGCAGGTTAGTGATAAACCGACAGACAATAGCTTTGGTTCAATACTTATATATTTGCGAAATACTATTGAGTCCTCAGTACCTTATATAGAGATTACAGATAAAGATCGAATATATAGTACTATTACTTACCAAAAACCGTCCACTACGGGCTGTTTCATGAAAAAGAAATGAAAAGTATGAAAAAAAAGAGTTGGGTTGATATGGAAAGGATGAGTTAATATTTATGATTATGCATAAAAAAATTAACTGCTTCCTTATTTTTTGTACAGATTCTACTTTTTCAACAAGTGCAACTAGTCCAACAAAATCCAAAATTCCAATGGCATCAGTAATTTCGGCAAAAGTTTTCTACAGCAAATCAGCGGAGGACAAAGACAAGAAACAAGGAAAAACGACATAAACAGTTTTTGATTTTTGACATGCGACGACTTACATGCACTTCATGCTTGAGCTGGCATGAAATTCTTACTTTTTACATATCCATATATTCGTCCTATACTCATCTGATATTGTTCATAATTTTATAATAATATGTAAACATGGATATATGAATATACACTCCCCCCCCTTGCATTAAGCCATCTAGCTAAGGCCCAACCTCGTACCCAGGGTTTATTACCTACGCTCCCTGGAGGTAAGGGGCAACCGGGAAAGGAACCTCAAATTTTGAACAGTCCCAGGAATGTATTTCGGATGGTGCTCAAATTCGTCCAGTTTCCTTGTTTTAATGCAAAGAACAGGTCACATTTTTCATCCTTTCGCCAACGGTTCGTCAGGTCTCGTGTAACGTTGCCGAAAGACGGTGTTACCCTATGCAGGGTCGTAATCAGATAATTGGGGGGGGGGGTGTTTATTCATATATTCAGTTCAGCCCGACGGATTTCTTTTGTAAGTGCAATAGCTTACAATGGAAATGTGTCGGGCAGAATTGAATATATGAATAAACACCCCCAATTATCGTTCTAATTACGGCCCTGACCCTATAAAACTTTCCTTGCAACTTGCAATGGAATTTTACTGCTCAGTGAGAGAGACAATTAAGTTCTAGCCGTTTACACGTGTTTTCAACTATATGGAAACGGGCTGGGCAATTTTTCTGGACAAGTTCCACGAGCCTGCATTTTTAATAAATTAGCTACAATAAAACCCGCCCGATTTCCTGGAATATATACAGGTAGTTGCTCAATTCCCCGCTGCACAATTCCTTTTCAATTTTTCCTTAACGGCCGTAGATATGAATAATTTTCCTTGTTTCAAAGTTAGCATGGCTAGCTTTTGAACAAGACACCTTGTCAAGGAAAATTCGCCAATTTTTTCTCGTGGACGCGAGCAATCAAAATTTGTCACGGAAAACTTGTGGAGGAAAACTTTCTTGACTGTAGGCCGGGGTTTTAAAGCCATTTATTTATACAAGGAAAAAGAAGTGGCGACCTTTTTCCCTCGTATACAATTAGCCCTATATTTAAAAAGCGTGTCGTTGTGAAATAGTTATAAACACCTAAGAAAGGTGTCTAGCTGACTAGCTTCGTTAAGACCGACCTTTGAAAGCTTAGAAAATCCGAAAACGAAATTATTAAATTATAAACGTGGTTCTAAGCAAGGCTGCGTCAGCAACTTTAGTAACTAGCCTGTTTTATTATTGAATAATATGAATTGTTTTATAATTTAGGGCCTGTTTATATGATCCCGTCTAGCCGGGACGGGGCAGTTTCCGAGATCCCGCTTGTAATATAAACACTAATTAGTGTTTATATGACCACTTTTCCATCCCGCGTAGGCGGGATCCCGCAAGAAGTGCCGGGATTCCGCTTAGACGGGATCGAAAATTGCCATATAAACACTCCATCCCGCTTGGCCGGGATGATTCGCGATAAACATACATTTGGAGCATGTGTATAATATTGGCATTTTCGTTTTCTACAGTAAAACATGCCGTTAACACAAACAAAACGTTAACACAATAAACGTTACTGCAACGTCAGAATAATTATAACGATCAGATAAACGTGATTGCCAGGATGAATCCAAGGTTCAACCAACGTTGATACAACGTCGTCTAAAATGAATTAGGACAAACAACGTTGTGAGAACGTTGTATTACGGTTTAGTCACGACTTAACCACCAAAATACAACCTTTGGCAAACGTTGAGATAACGTTGTGTGTTAGCTGTATACTATTAGATCGCTGAATTGGTTGATTATGGTCATGTGATATACAGGGTGTCCCAAAAAAAACGAAAACTATTGAAATCACTTATTGTTAAAATTTGAATGCCGTGTTCACGAATTTTAGCCCATGGGGATTTAATGCAACTCAGTAAAATGCTAAATGCTTTGTGTTGCTACAGAAAGGGGACATGTCGAAGGTCATGGTGATTGAAATGCACATTTAAATATTGTTAATAAATATCATTTTCACGTACGAGCAAATTTTACTGCATCATATGCATGCATAAAAATGCTTATGGCAAACATTTATACACCTGTGGGTCCCAACAGAGTGCTTATAGGCATTCAAACTCTAACAATTACATTGTTATGGGTGATTTCAATAGTTTTCGTTTTTTTTGGGACACCCTGTAGTGCGTTCTATTGCTCTCTCCAGAGTGCAATTGTGCATTGCACTCTTAATGGTTTAAGCCAAGCGCATCCGTCAAAATGCTTCTCGCAACCGTGGACCGTGAAAATATTCCTACCACTGCACTCATAAACATTCGTTATTTGTACAGGGTGAATAAAAAAAAACCTGAAATTCAAATTAGCTGCAATGTGTCTGCATGTAATCGGCTGTAATGAGACAGAAGTTGCCTAAAATATCTTATGGGTATACGAAGCATATCAAACAAGTGAACCCATTAATTAACCTTGAACATAAAGTTTGTTCCCTTTGGGAGTTAAAATGCATTCTAAGCTCTGTGATAAAAAAGAACGTGGAATTAGTTCAATTGGTTTAAACACTTTCGCATTAATTAACCATGTCTTGTTGATTGTACACAATGGGAAATGTCAAATTCCAGCCATAAGTTCGCGGCTAACTTGAATCTCAAAGGTGTCAGTTTCTTTTGACTCACACTGTACAGTATTGCATTCAATGACAATAGCGGAGACGTGACGACAAATTAATGAACGTGTTGCATACATGAATATTCGCTTTCTGTTTCATTACAATAGTTTATTCTATATATAAGCAGGATTGGCTGCAATATATACAGAATTTTGCATATCAGAGTCCGAAAACCGTACACGTCCTTTGAAACGAAGACTGCTTTCCTGGAATCGATATTATTCAGTACTTCGCGAGAAAAGAACCGAGACATTGTTTTCTTTGTGATTTACAATACCTTCTCCTTCGACTCTCAAGCAGCCTGTGCATAGTCAATAGAAGCAAAGTAAGGACGTTTAGCACACAATAGATGAATAATGGTAGTTAAACACCGTTTTCTGCTAGTGTTCGTGATATTTTTAGTTCGTTTCAACTCGTTCATCTGCCAAGGTAAGACTTTGATTTACAGTTGTTGTGTGACAAAGCTTCGTACCTGTAAATATTCGCTATATTTGATATAATTTTTTCGCATGGCTAAATCGCATGTATATATCTCAAGCCGTATCGATCTAGCTGCCACCATATCATTGTTGTTCTTCAATTATTAATCACGATTGCATGTTTGTAAGTATCGTTGGTGTTCCGTTCCTGCAATATGGCTTGACACACGGCTGAACTGAATAACTGCGGAACAGCATGACTGATTTCTATAATCTTGATACTAAGATACTAAGCAGTCTAAAGCATGAATAATTATTTGGCACTACAAAGCGATAATTGGTGAAATATTACTGAACAAATGACGGTTAGGGTTATGATTTTTTTTTGGGAATATATTTCATATATTTTGGGAGAATTGTATAGCTTACCACCACGAGACCTCTGTTTGGTTGGAAGCCATCTGATAGTGTAGAAGGCTGTGTAATATCAGTAATATTATTCCTAGGAACATTAGAAAGCGATAACTTGGTGAAGTATTACTGAACAAATGTCGGTTAAGTTGGGATAATTTTTTTAGTACTGTTCTGAATATCACGATCAGTTAGACTACGTTTACACTACTCTGGATCGGTCTGAAAACGGTGCAAAAAAGTATCAAAACGGGGTTGTGTTTACACTGCACCGGAGCGGATTTGTTCGAAAACGTCACGTTTGCCGTAGCGACACGACCACACTTTCTAAACGTGGTCGAACGAAAACGGAGCGCTACACGGCGTTGTGTAAACACTACACCGTTAATATTTCGCCACACTTTTGATACCATTCCGCCACAATGCCTGGCGCGTTGTTGCCGCAATTCAATATAGCGAACAATTCTCGAACAATTTATCAACAAGCACCTTTCTCGCTATCGGCGGTATTGTTTTCATTGTTTTTGCGACCCACGACTACAGATATAAACGTCAAGAAATGTTTCAGAAAGAAATGGCGCAATTTACCGCGAAGAATTTACGATTGTTCATTGTTGACAGCGAAGAACGCTTGTGTGTAAACGCTTACGAGACAGTATCGGAATTCAAACGGAGCAGTGTAAACGCAGTCAAATTCTGCCGTCACTTTCTCGCTCCGGAGCTGTGTAAACTGTAGTCTTAGAAAGTGTGGTCGTGTCGCTACGGCAAAGGTGACTTTTTGGAAAAAAACCCGCTCCGGTGCAGTTTAAACGCAACCCCGTTTTTTGCACCGTTTTCAGACCGATCCGGAGTAGTGTAAACGTAGTCTTAATATGACATAATAGTAATTCACATGTCGTCATTGATTGTCAATTTTTCGTAATTCGGTTTTCATATATCGGATTTCGCACAGCACCGAGTTACAACGAATTACGACTTGTGAATAACGGCAAATTATGTCATAAAAAACCCAGCCATATTTAGCAACATTATCTCGGCATGCATCTAATATGTAAAACTTCACGACCACTCAACGACCACCCACGAAGCTGAGATTTTTTTCAAATACGTACCGTGTACAGAAGACTATGCCCTTGACTGCGACATGAAAGACGAACAGTACTCATTTTATAAAAATATTGCTGTTTCGGATCCTGTCATGCAAATTTGGGGAATTCATATACTTTGGGGGAATTGTTTAGCTTACCACCACGAGTCCTCTGTTCTGTTGGAAGCCATCTGATAGTGTAGAAGGCTGTGTATTAGTAATATTGGTCTCATGAATTCATGAAAGAAGCTCGATCAGTTATTTGCTCAATCCCTTTTCTCAAAAATTACCTCACACATCTCTCTTTCATAAAATTTTCTCTCCAAGAAATTTGATTGCTGAAATTTCACATGTCCAGCGATAAGGAATAAGCAATTCTACTAAATTATATTTTGATTAAAGTTCCAATATTATTGCGTAAGCTGTTCCTTTCTATAGTGTGCCCGGGTGACAAGGAAGAATCTGACTTTTGCTACACGTACATTTCGTATCCCAAAACTCAGTTGGACTGGAACGATGCAGATGCTGAATGCAAAAAAATGGGCGCGCAACTTGTCAGTATTGATGGAGATGAACTTAACGGTTTTATCAATTTAACATTCAGAGAGTCTCCAAATGCTAAATTGTGGATTGGTTTGAAGAGATGTAATATGTTGTGGTGTTATTTGAATAATTACAACGCAACTTATAGCAATTGGCAGAAAGACGAACCAAATAATTTGGGAGGAAGGGAAGACTGTGTTGAAATGCGCAAAGATGGAAGGTGGAATGATGTACCATGTTCTCATAAGAAATCCTTTGTATGTGAAAAACGTAAGATGCATTGATAGAGTTAATTTTGAAGGCACTTTGAAATTTTCTTTAAACTTAACCTTAACTAATTGTCAACTTCCGCACAAACAATAGTTTTGTAGAATTATTCTTAGTCAATTTGTGCATTTAATTCGATATTTCAATTCAAGTATAACATAAAATGAAGGATCTCTCGAAATATGTGGAAACTAAAAAAATCATTTCCACCGCCTAACAAGTGCATACAGCTATCGACGACAATAGCAAATGCTCAGTTAAACATATAACTATTTAGATATGATAACGCAATCGAAAATAATCGCTAAGATTGGGAAACTAAACAATAAGGTAAGATGTATTTTTCATAATTATAAATCAGTTAAACGTAGTAGGGGAAGCTAATTTAGACATATACTTCATTTTTTAATACAGACTTCTGTGATTTTATGGCAAATGCATACTGCAGTTTCGGTTTTACTTTTAGTCTCGTTTTTGTTCAGTCTTTCAATTTTTCGAATAAGTCTTTTAGATCACAATACAAACTAATGAAACTACACCGTCTTCACTGGCGACCCTCGTCATCTTGGCAAATACAAGGATCCAAGTTGGCTGACAGATTACTGAATTATATTTGTCGCTATTTTTCAGGCTAAGTCAATCAGAATGGTTAAGTGTTAAATACGTCCTGTAAAATGTTAAATAAGGTACCTTTTACGGGAAGTAGTAAATATTTAAGCATTTTGACTGTTTCCTAAAAATATAAACAAATTTGCTAATTGGTCTTAAAAGAATATCCCCTGGGTTGCCGATAGAAATAAATATTGTAGTCGAATTCTGTCATCTGCTCTTTTTCACGGTTCGGCCCGTGTTCCCTCTACTCATTTCCAATACTTCGATCGACCCTGCACTAAACTGGAGGAAATCAGTGGAACGCAAGAACTATTACTGTTTTAAACAAGTTAAGCGTACTGTAAAATCCTCTAAAATCCCACTTTTTCTAAACTGGGTAATTCAATTTTTAGGTTGACGAACTTTATAGTGAGGAAGTATCAGATGAAGTACGAAAAGAACGTGCACATGAGATTATAAACGAACTGACAGAGTTCACAGATCTTGATAAAGTGGCGGTAGGAGAGAATGGCGCTGATACAAAAATTCTTAGTTACACAGTTGATATACTTCGAAAAATCGTAAACTTAAATATTTCTGATGGCAGCCTTAAAATATTAGAGCCTGCCAGCAATATATTGGATGAGAGAAATGATAAATCATAGAAAAATATTTCGGTGAGTTTCCTGTTGAAAGAGATCAACAGACTAACAAAAATACTTTATTATCGAGCAATAACAGTTTGAGAACTTGTGTTTTCGGTGTTTTCAAAGTTCTCGCAACATCTGTATGCAAAGGTCATGCACGCTATCCTGGTTATTCTAACTGTCGATTGATTTTAGAGTTAATTGAGTCGTCGTTATTACCTGGTAGATTTTCCTCCCAACCGTAAATATTCTTATTCTAGGATAGAAATGTAATTCCAGATCTGGTAACAACGTTGGAAAATTATGGACTCCAATATGGGGAGGAGATAAGAAACAACACGAATGGTTCCATAAGTCAAAACAGTTCAAACGTACAGTTACGAGTCAGATACATGGAAAACACAGGGAATTTTACGCTTGTGGACAGACGTACAAATTTCCCCAATGCATCCTTAATCATCTCGTCTGATACAATCCCTGAAGAATCTGGAAGTCTTGCTGTTGTCGTGTGGTACAAGACATTAAATTCATTTCTTGGAGAGAAATTTCACACCAGCGATGATCATGTGAAAGTAAACAATAAGATAATCACTGCAAGTGTCCGACCTCAGTCAAAGATGCTAAGTTTTACCCAGCCTGTGCAGATCATTTGGGACGGAAATGGAAAGGTAAAAAAATATTTTTTTAAAGTTAGATGGTCGCTAAAATCCCTGCGAAAAAAACTCCGTTTGATATTTCACAGTACAGACCGAACAGTCGGCTGGTCAACAATTAACCGGTTTATTATATGGCTGAACTGCTTGACACATTCGGGACTCTGGTCCAGATACGGAATATACGGACCACAGTGCGAATATGGGTTTTGCGGAACGCTCGTCAACCAATGAGAATGGAGGATTTCGAAAAGCCATATAAAAATCAACCATACTTACGCCAATATTCACGCCCATAAATTTGTCATTTCATGGCGATTGTCATTACTAGTAATTAACCAGATATATGACGTAATAAGATCACGGGAAATAAACTTTTCGATGGCATCCTGATTTTAACTTTTAGAATAACGATGAAAAATGCGCATACTGGATACCAGAGTCGGGTGAAAATAGGTGGAAGACAGATGGCTGTATCAAAGTCGAAGACCAGTCAGGCAGAAATCGCTTGATATGTGAGTGCAACCACCTCACAGCATTTGCTACAATCGACATTTCAAGAAATTTGGTAAGGTTCAAATAAATATAGAGATTGTTAACTTGAAATCCCCCTCACCTAATGATTTATAGATTCGGCTCACGAATTTGACCAGATGCAACGGTGAACAATTTTCTCCTACAGATAAAAATTGAAAATTACATTCAAACAGGATCTTCCCAGACTTTGCACGCCACTCATGACCATTAAAATTGCGTATTTGTTTCCGTATATTTATCATGTAAATCTATTTGTTTAAGCTAAGCAAAGCTGAGAGAAAGGCTTTGGAGGTAATATCTACCATTGGCTGTTCAATATCATTAGTTGGAGTGTTGCTAACCATAGCAACATACGCTTTACTCTGGAAGAGTCTTCATAAGAATGTCAAGACCAATATTCCATCCCAGGTCCTCTTAAATCTCTGTGTTGCGATTGGAATGACAGATATATTTGCTATCGTAGCTGGACCAGCGCAGAAAAATGAGGTTCTTTTAGTTCTAATTTTTTTCATTTGGCCTGTTTGCATGCAGGCAATGTAAACTATCATGCATCAATCCTGTTTTTTTTTCAATTTTAGACATTTTGCATAGTTATCTCCATACTACTTTATTTCTTCATACTCGCTATTTTTGGCTGGATGTTTTGCGAAGGAATCGTCATTTATTTACAACTCGTAAACGTGTATTCAGGCTTGGCTTTGGGAGGTAAACACCTGAAGGCCTTCTACGTGATTGGTTGGGGTAAGCTGTAGTTTCCAATTTTTTTAAAAATCCTATTCTTTTGTAGAAGTATTTTATTCAATTTTATCTCTCATTACCTCGGTCAAAGGTGTCGGAAAGTCTATAGGTGGGCGGTAATTTCACACGACATTAGTTTTGACCAATCGCCTTTACAAATGACTTGCAGTTTTAAAATGACGGGTGTATCGGCGTCCCCCTAATTTATTTCAAAGTGTTACCTAGTCATCTGATCGCGAATTAGAATTTTCGTCTTATATAGTCGATATAGTCTAACAAAACTGTTTTGCTCAATACTTTTGCTCAATAATGCCATTAGTTATTCTTGTTTAGGAGTTCCGGTTGTCCTTGTCCCTATATTAGTCGGTGCAAATGATCGAAAAGATTTTATAACCGATCGTGCCTGCTGGTGCCGTGGTGATGGTGCGTTGTTTTGGACATTTGTCTGTACAATAATCCTGGTCATACTGGTGAGTGTAAGAGGCAATTCTCCACACAGTATATTCCTGATAAAAGACGATTAAAAGAAAATCATCGTTTAGGATTACTCGCAAGATATCCTTATGACAGTTTTTTTTCTCTAGATCAACTTTGTTATTTTCGTTCTGGCGTTAAGAAGTGCTTTATCCTCCAGCCAAATAAGAACCGCTCATTCAGAAGCTGACACAAAGCTGAGAAAAGCAAAAATTGGTGTCAAAGGTTCAGCCATCCTTTTTCCAATACTTGGACTAACCTGGGTGTTTGCTTTGTTGGTGTTCAATCGTGATGCAATTTTCTTTAAATGTCTTTTCGGGATATTTAACTCTCTCCAAGGCCTAATGATATTCGTTTTTCACGTGCTGATAAATAAAAAGGTATGGTTTGAATTATCACCATAGAGTCATATTTCATATTTTTACACAAGGTTTGAACCTTTATATACTCAGAACTCAACTCAGTGATAAATTAGTAGCAGGCTTTTTGTATTTAATACCATGCACTTTGTTAAACACCCTCTATTAACTGCGTTCAGTTTAGACTGCATTCAGGCATTTGAATTTAAATTTTCGTGTGTCCCTATAAGACCCGTAGAATATCTTGTGAGTTGGATTTTCTGAAACCACTTATTCAACTTGCAAAAACTAAGAATATTTTATACCTCTTTCGCATGAAAAAATTACTTGCTACTTTTTTTCAGGTTCATGACGCAATCAGCAGTGTAAAGAAAGCCAGAAATGCAAGGGACACCAATGCCAAAGTCGGTAAGTAATAAAACGACTCATTAAAATAATTTTTTTAGTAGATTAAGAAGAAAGATATTGGGATAAAAGAAAAAATCTGAAATACCAAGAGAAGAATGAGTAGCATTAATTACGCTTTTTCGGCAATAAAGCAGTTTTTAGTTTAACGTGGCCCTTTTTCCGAGTGCAGGATCTGATAGGATACTTCAGGATGGAACTACTTCGTGTTTTAATGAAACACGTTTTATTTAAACTCTTATTCATATAGCTGAATAGCAACTTAATAAAATTAATAGCAACTAGATATCTAAATTTTAAATTTTGTTTGAATGAGTATATTAATGAATGAACAGATGCTTCGGTATTGATTCCGTCATTTCTTTCCAATTACTTTGTGTAGCTTTAACTGTTGCAACAACTGTAACCAGCTCTACCAAATCAAAAATTCCAACAGTCTCTGTTTTCGTGGAACAGGACAACAAATCACTGAATGGCGAAAAGTTCATTCTCACTCCTTTAAGATCTTAGTGAGTGGAAACAATTTATTACTCGATCACATTTTATATAGTTATGTTGACGTTTTAATATGTATGTTTCATATAACCTAATTCGCACCCTGCGCGCACAGGAAGGTCTAAATAGCGACAAACACAAACGATTATTGATCATCATGAGTATTCAGTGTAGTGTTTTTTATGCACCTATAGTAGTAAAAGATTTTTTGTAAGTAAAACTAAACGTTAGTTTTACAATTTAACCAGTTATAACAAACCCTATTTGAATGTTTACATTTGTCGATCGGCCAGGCTACCTGTGTAAAAATTGTTTTTCAAAGTGGTTTAACAAACTTTATAATTATAGGCAATGAGCAGTATATAAACCAAAGTTACAGCCTAGGCGATAATGATTTCTCGCAACAATGAAACATTTAGCCTTAATATTGGGTCACTGCATTCCCAATCATGCAATGGTGTATAAAAAGAGAAGAAAATAATAATATTGTGAAATGTGAGTGAATTTCCGAACGACCTTTTCGCCTTCTCAAGTCATTTACATTAAGATAGGTTAGCTACGTTTATGGGTGTCAAGTTTATTGTATAACTAAAAAAAGTTAATAATTTTATACAGTGGAATGAAACGTGACACGTTTTAAAACTAAACCTGAAAAGCTGGGTTGTATTTTAAAGTACAGCTGTACACGACTCTCGGTCTCTCAGAAGAACAATTAAGTAATTTTCGAACCAATAACCGCCGGTTTTCCTGCAACACAATTATGTCGAGTCCTTTGTGGTTTTAGTGCGTTTAAGATTTTATTGCATAGAAATCCATTGGTCTACGAAGAAGCTGTACAAGCAAGCCCTGTCACAAAGCAAAAAAAATGCGTTTGGAAAGATGCGTCTGCCAAGGCAGGATTTCAGTCAGCTGTTAAAATAAACAAATATATGTTTGATATAGTACGCGCTAGATTTGACATAAGCATGGCAATAAAGATGCAATACATTATGGCGTGATAACAAATAAACAGAGAACATTTGACGTTTTTCTTCGTTTCGAAACTAGTACAAACTATATCTTGAAGTTAAGGAGATGTTTATAGAGACATAGAAAGCAAAATATTGTTAGCTGGTTGTTCAAAATAAATGTCGTGTGGACATAATAAATGTTGCGTTACGCCATTTGTAAACATACCCGCTGAGAATTTGCTTTTATCCGTTAAATTATACCCAAATCTGGACCCTAAAGATGAAACTAAACACGAATTTAGTTTTTTTTAGTTTCTTTAGCCACATAGTTTGAAAGATTATGTAATAACGATGAAAGCCGATGCATGTTTTTTAACAGATCACGTAGTTTGCTCCCCTCCCTCTCAATGGCGGAAAAAAGCTTTCAATAATTAAACGGGCGTCGCGAACAAAATGTTTACATTTTAAGCATCAACGCCGAGACACACCGTCGCCAACGCGAGCGCCTTTGTTTTAAGCAAAGTAGGGAAGTTTTTCACACAATAGATGAAAAATGGGAGTTAAACACCGATTTCTGCTAGTTTTTATGATATTTCTAGTTCGTTTCAACTCGTTTATCTGCCAAGGTAAGACTGATTGACAGTTGTTGTGTGGCAAAGCCTCATTGCTGTCAATATCCGCTATATTTGATATAAATTATTCGCGTAACTAAATCGCATGTAAATCTCATTTGTTATGTAATTATTTTTATACGCTCTTAAGCCGTATCGATCTAGCTGCAACTATTTCAGTGCTGCAACTATTTCAGTTTGTTTGGTGTCCCGTTCCTGTCATATGTCTTGATACACGCGTCAATACAGAACTGCATGACACTTTCGATTTCTATGATCTTGATGCTAAGCATGAATAATTTTTTGACACTAAAAAACGATAACTTGGTCAAATATTAAACAAATACCATTGTAATTCACATGTCTTCATTCGTTTTGAATTTGTTGTAATTCGGTTTTCATACAACACCGAATTACAACGAATTACGACATCTGAATAACGGCAAATGATGTGATATAAAAACCAGCCATATTTAGCAACATGATTAGCTCAGCATGTGCATAAGGAGTTTCTGCGAATATTCATGCAAATTTCACAACTACTCAACGACCACCCACGGGCGGAGATGTTTTCAAATACGTACTGTGTACAGACTACCTTTGACTGCAGCAGAAAAGACGAACAGTATTAATTTGATAAAAATATTACTGCTTCCAATCCTGCGATATTTTATTGTTTGCAACATTTCATATATATTTTTCGCGAATTGCATAGCTTACAACGAGACCTCTTGGGTATTTGCGTCAGTAAACACTTCAAACAGACTAATTCGAGCACGGTGCCAAGTTCGTCCTGTCTCGTGTGAACGTAGCCGAAATACGGTGTTACGCTATGAAACTTTCCTTGCAACTTGCAATGCAATTCTACCCCTGAGTGAGAGAAACACAACACGTCATCGTAAACACATAGAAAAGACGTGCACGTGAATGGTTTGACGTGCAAGCCATTTATTTATATACGAGGAAAAATAAGTCGTGACCTTTTCCCCTCGTATATACTTTTATAGGGCTCATTATTCAAAAATGTATGAAATGCTATTGCTATATTTAAAAAGCGTGTCGTTGTGAAATAGTTATAAACACCTAAGAAAGGTGCTAGCTGACTAGCGTCGTTAAGACCAACCTTTGAAAGCCTGAAAAATCGGAAAACGAAGTTGTTAAACTATAAACGTGTTTCGAAACAAGGCTGCGTCAGCGACTTTAGTAACTAGCCTGTTCTATTATTGAATGATGTAAATTTTTCTATAATTAATTAGGTAATAATACAATATTACGATGCAATACACTTATAATTGACATCATATTATATGCGAACGTTAATCTCAACTTTCAACCAACGTTGCCACAACGTGGCAATGTAACGTTGTTACAACGAACAATATCGCCTGTAGGTCAAACGTTAACACAAACGTTACTGCAACGTCAGAATATAACGATCAGATAAACGTGATTGCCAGGATGAATCCAACGTTCAACCAACGTTGATACAACGTGGTCTAAAATGATAGAACAATAAAAACGTTGTGAGAACGTTGTAACAAGGTTTAGTCACGACTTAACCAAAATACAACCTTTAGTCAACGTTGGGATAACGTTGTGTGTAATACAGGGTGTCTAAAAAAACGCAACACTTAAAATATGCAAGAACATTAATACAGCTCTGAAGCGCAATACATAAGCACCTCTGGGAATTGAAAATGGCTCTTAATCCTTCATTTGAAATGCTAAAAGTAATTTTAGCTGAACTATGGTGCAAACCCGAACAATAATAATATTCTTGCATATTTAAGTGTTGCGTTTTTTTGAGACACCCTGTACACTGTATAATATTAGATCGTTTAATTGGTTGATGATGGTCATGTGATATTGAATAGAAATGTGCGTTCCATTGTGCACTCTCCAGAGTGCAATTGTACTACACAATTTTCCATAGCACTCTTTAGTCTTTAAGCTTTAAATGAATCCCATCCGTCAAAATGCTTCTCGCAACCGTGGACCGTGGTCGCAATTTATTAACATTTCTCACCTCGTGAAAATATTCTTACCACTCCTAAACATTCATTATAGTATTCAATGACAATAGCAGAGAGGTGATGACAAGTTAATGAACGTGTTGCATACAGGCCGGGAGGATCTTGTCTAAAAGTACATACGAGTGACCACGAGTGTCCACGGATGACCACGAGTGACCACGGATGACCACGAATGACCACAAGTGATTTTTTTAGGTTGGCTATCTATAAAATTGGAGAACAGTTAAAACGAAAAATAGGGAAAGCTTGCTTGATTTAAGATTTGGTTTTAATTTTATACTCCAATTTTATAGATAGCCAATCCAAAAAAATCACTTGTGGTCATTCGTGGTCATCCGTGGTCACTCGTTGTCACTCGTGGTCACTCGTGATCACTCGTATGTACTTTTAGACAAGATCGGCCGGGAGTGTAAACGAAGTGAAATATTTATGAATATTCGCTTTCTGTTTCATAATAATATTATGTATAAGCAGGAGTTGCTGCAATATATACAGAATTTTGGATATCAGATTAACTGTACACGTTCTTTGAAACGAAGACTGTTTTCCTGGAATCGATATTTTTGCGCAGTGCATCGCAAGTAAAGGACCGAGACATTATTTTCTTTGTGATTTGTATACAATACCTTCGGGTCTCGGTTCGATGAGTCTCAAGCAGCCTGTGTATAGTCTATAGAAGCAAAGTACGGAAGTTTAATTGGCACACAATAAATCAAAAATGGTAGTTAAACACCGATTCCTGCTTGTCTTCATAGCTTGTTTACTTAGTCTCAACTCGTGCATCTGCCAAGGTAAGGGATGGACTGACAGTTGTTGTGTGACAAAGCTTCATACCTGTAAATATTTGCTATAGCTATATGATATAATTTATTCGCATGGCTACGTCGCATGTATATCTCATTTGTTATGTAATTATTTTTATACACAAGCCGTATCGATCTAGCTGCCACCATATCAATGTTGTTCTTAAATTATTGATCTGGATTGCATGTTTGTATTAAGTATCGTTGGTGTTCCGTTCCTACGATAGGGCTTGGCGACACGGCTCAACTGAATGACTGCGGAACAGCATGACACTTTGATTTCTATAATCTTGATACCAAGCAGTCTAAATAATTATTTGGCACTAGAAAGCGATAATTTGATGAACTATTACTGAACAAATGCTGGTCAGGGTTGTGATAATTGTTTTAGCACAGTTCTGAATATCACGATAATTTATTCTTCTTTTACAGAGTCACTTTGATTAGCTCGTTCCGCTTCACACGTAGTTATGCCTGCATGCTTTAATTTCACATAATAGTAATTCACATGTCGTCATTGATGGTCAATTTTTTGTAATTCGGTTTTCATGTATCGGATTTCGCACAACACCGAGTTACAACGAATTACGACATGGAAATAAAGCCGGTTTTCCATTAGCGATATTTTTCGCGCGAAGCGACTTTATTCCTTTGTATTTGAGCAATTTGTTCCAGATGGTTGCAGTTGAGAGCTCTGAAACAAAAGTAAAATGTCGCTTAGCGCGAAAAATATCGCTAGTGGAAAACCGGCTTAACGGCAAATTATGTCATATAAAAACCAGCCATATTTAGCAATCGGTCAAACTTCACGACCACTTAACGACCACCCACGAAGCTAAGATTTTTTTCAAATACGTACCGTGTACGGAAGACTGCCCTTGACTGCGACATGAAAGACGAGCAGTATTCATTTTATAAAAATATTGCTGTTTCGGATCCTGTAAATTTTTATGGTATTTTAACTACAGTTGTTTCAAATTTAATTGCTTTTCCATTGCAAACTTAGTCTAAAAAATGGCACTAAAATTATTCTCAGGAACAAAGTAAATACTACAATAATTATTCAAGTTTCATTACTTAATTCTTATACAATTCCACGAAGCAATCGTTTCTGCGAATTCTGCCTGCGAATCCTTGGATCAAGAAACGATCCAAAAACCTTTTGATGCCATGATCTCTAGAGCACATAGGTACAATCAGGCCCCAAAACACGTTTTTCCTGATGAATAAATTAGTTTTTGTACATATAAAAGGGGTATTATTTTAGCAAGAATAAAAACAATTAACCAACTAAATCTAATTTGATGTGCCGATTTATGCTAATTTTCTTTATTTTCAAAAACGGTAGTTCAACTTTGAATTTCGATTGGGGCGACAATAGATCACCGAAAATTAAATGTAAGATATTAAAATCTAAGTTAGCTCTTTCTACATTCAATGGGGTTTATTCTAGCACTATATAGCTTTTATAATTTTTACGTTGTATGATTTCAAATATGCAAAGTTTCTTTTGGGACACCCGGTAGAATATCTTTATATTGTTGAGAACAGTTATTTTATTGTAATTGAACATTTAAATTAGTGTCAACTTGTCGTTATGACGTTAGACAAGCTGACGTAAGCACTTGATATAGCGGCTTGTTTTTAGATGTCTTTGGACAAAAACACTGTGTATCTTCGCAGCTTAATTTAAACTCGTTATTAACAATCAAATAGATCATCTCTTAACAATATATAGAGCTCTCTGATAGACTGATACTTTTTTGGAGAAAAAGAGTTGAAGAATCCAAATCTAACACATTCACAGGCGTAATGTATTATTATAGCGTCATATGTTTACACTACATATTTTGAATGAACCAAAGATGACACTAATGAAGGACTGTTTAAAACGTCTTGTAATTATAGATTTATAAAGGTAAATTATAAGTTTGTGTTTAAAACTTATATGCTGAAAGATATGCTGTCAATCAGCCAGAATATTATGCGGATAATGAACGCGTCAAATATTTTTTTGAGAATATTTTTAAGTTTTAGCGCGAAAATTAGCTCGACCCATGCCACTCTCCAAAAATGAAAGGGTGGTTTGCTAGATGGAAAATAGTGCTAACCTACAAAAGGAGCACGCAATTAATATACAAAAGTACTTGAGGAAGTTCGACCAGTTATTTCCTCCAACCCTTTTCTACCTGCCACATCTTTCTTTCATAAAATTTTCTCTCCAAGAAATTTGAAATTTGATTGCTGAAATTTCACAGGTTCTGCGATAAAGAATAAGGAATTCTACTTAATTATATTTTGATTAAAATTGCAATATTATGGAGTAAGTTGTTCCTTTCTATAGTGTGTTCGGGTGACAAGATAGAGTCTGACTTCTGCTACACGTACATTTCGCCTTCCGATCCCAAACGCCAGTTGAACTGGGACGATGCAGATGCCGAATGCAAAAAAATGAACGCGCAACTTGTGACCATTGACGGAGATGAACTTAACGATTTTATCAATTCAACATTCAGAGAGTCTGTAAATGCTGAATTGTGGATTGGTTTGAAGAAATGTGGTAGCTCGTGGTGTTATTTTAATAATTACACGGCAGCCTATAGCAATTGGGACGAGGACGAACCAAGTAATTTCGGAGGAATTGAAGACTGTGTTGCAATGCAAAAAGATGGAAAGTGGAATGATGTACCATGTTATCATACGAAATCTTTCGTATGTGAAAAACGTAGGATGCATTGATAGGAGTGAATTTTTATGGCACTTTGGCTTTATTGGCAATTTAAATTTCTTTACACTTAACTAATGCGAATTAATGCCATTGGTCAACTTCCGCACAAAATAATAGTTTTGTACAATTAATTTGTTATATATAATTTGATATTTCAATTCAAGTATAACATAGAATGAAGGATCTCTCGAAATACGCGGAGACTAAAAAATCATTTCCACCGCCTAACAAATGCATGAGAACTTTATTAAAGTGCTGAGCTCAACATATAACTATTTAGACATGATAACACAAAAGGAAATCATTGCGAAGATAGGGGAACTAAACAAGCAGGTAAGATGTATATTTTATATAAATCAGTTAAACCATAGACAATCCAGAAGACAGGGACTGGAAACGCAAGCTAAAACACTTATAATGCTGACGCGCCATCCGTGATATGGCTTTATCACGTCAATTTTTAAGTTGCTACGCAACCGGGCTCTTTATTCAGAAAAAATAATGCAAAGTAGATCCAGCAAAAGTTTGCATATTTTGAAGGATTTTTTAAATATAAATACTATATTTCTACCTGACCTTTAAGTCAGATACATTTTCAAGGTAAGTGCGTTATCATTTTTCATCTTGAGTGTAAACAGGGCTCATAGTTTCAGTTCCAAAAGTGTTTGCATCAAAAATATACGCACGTAAAAGCTAGGTAGTTTTTTGGGACCCTGTAACTTGAAATTAAAACTATAAATTTTCTTTGACAACATAAAAATAGCATCTTATATTACAAAAGAATGCATTAGGACAGCGACTGCAACTTGTAACTACATGCAGACTAGTGTGTGAGCCCGACAGTAAGAACCTTTTTCAGTCTCTACCACAAAAGGACCGCCATGTATGCACCATTAATTTGTACACCGTAACTACAATTTTGATAAATTGAGAAACTTTGTCTTACATTGTGTAAACAAAATAATACAGGGTATACATCTATTACCTTTTTCAGCCTCTTTTTGCGCTTGAAAAGCTAAGAATCGCCAATAACTTCATGCGTCGTGTTTTGATGTCAAAATGTCACTTTTTTGTTCTCGTAGAATATGTAACTAGTTGGGACCCTATAAAATCACTTTGACCCACTTTCAGAGGGTCGTTTTTATATATTTCACACAATAAATCAACTAACTGTGCACTTATCGCATTTTCCAACATCGTCTTATATTAAAAAAGTGAAATTATCATAAAAAACTGCGTGCATTGTATTTTTTGCTAAACCGAGTGTCGCCATTGTTTTCCTCGAAATATGTGCCTAGTAAATGACTTTTGGGCAAGTTTTAGAGCCCCATTTGAAGATAGTTTAAACAAAAAACAATAAACTGTTAACTTATTGCTTTTACCAACATATTCTTTGCGTTTTTGAAGCTACAAATCACCAAATAACTGCGTGCGTTGTCTTTTTGCTGAGAAGTGTCTCCATTATTGTTTTCGAAAATGGAGTTCTACATGAGCCCGCAAAATATGCCGGCCGTATCATGGAGAGCGCACGCGAAAACAATAGCGTTTCCAGTCCCTGTCTTCTGGATTGTCTATGGTTAAACGTTGTAGGGAAAGCTAATTTAGACATATATTTCCCTTTCTATTACAAACTTCTGTGGTTGTATGGCTAATGCATACTGTGGTTTCGGTTGTAATTTTAGTCTCGTCTTTGTTCAGTCTTTCGCTTTCTTGAATAAGTCTTTTAGATCACAACACGAACTAATGAAACTACACTGTCTTCACTGGCGACCCTCGCCATCTTGGCGAATACAAGGATCCAAGATGGCTGACAGATTACTTAATTAGGGTTGCGAATGAGGATTCAAACTAATCAGTGTATTTGTTACTATTTTTCAGGCTAAGCCAATCAGAATGCTTGAATGTAAATACTTCATTTAAAATGTTATATTAGGTGCCTTTTACGGGAAGTAGTCAATATTTATGCATTTTGACTGTTTTCTGAAAATGTAAACGAAATTTGTAATTGGTCTTAAAAGAATATCCCCTGGGTTGCAGATAGAAATAAATATTGTAGTCGAATTCTGCCATCTGCTCTTTTTCACGGTTCGGCCCATGTTATCTCTCCTCACTTTCAATACTTCGACCATGCACTAAACTATGGAAGAAAGCAGTGATACGCAGGAACTATTACTTTTTTAGACATATGAAGCGTACTGTAAGATCCTCTAAAATCCCACACTTTTCTAAACTGGGTAATTCAATTTTTTATAGGTGGACGAACTTTATAGTGAGGAAATATCAAATGAAGTACGAAAAGAACGTGCACAAGAGATTATAAAGGAACTGACAGAGCTCACAGATCTTGATAAAGTGGCGGGAGGAGAAAATGGCGCTGACAAACAAATTCTTAGTAACACTGTTGAAATACTTCGAAAAATCGTAAACTTAAATATTTCTGATGGCAGCCTTAAAATATTAGAGCCTGCCAGCAATATATTGGATGAGAGAAATGATAAATCATGGAAACATATTTCGGTGAGTTTGCTGTTGAAAGAGATCACCAGACTAACGAAAGTACTTTATTATCGAGCAATAACAGTTTCAGAACTTGTGTTTTCGATGTTTTCAAAGTTCTCGCAGTATCTGTATGCAAAGGTCATGCATGCTATCCTGGTTATTCTAACTGTCGATTGATTTTAGAGCTGATTGAGTTGTTATCACCTGGTAGATTTTCCTCTCAACCGTAAATATGCTTATTCTAGAAAAGAAATGTAATTCCAGATCTAGTAACAACGTTGGAAAATTACGGACACCAAAATGGAAAGGAAATAAGAAACAACACGAATGGTTCCATAAGTCAAAACGCTTCAAACGTACAGTTACGAGTCAGATACATGGAAAACACAGGAAATTTTACGCTTGTGGACAGACGTTCAAATTTCCCCAATGCATCCTTTATCATCTCGTCTGACGCATTCTCTAATAAGTCTGGAAGTCTTGCTGTGGTCGTTTGGTACAAGACATTAAATTCCTTTCTTGGGGAGAAATTTCACACCAGCGATGATTCTGCGATAGTAAACAATAAGATAATCACTGCAAGTGTCCGACCTCAGTCAAAGATGCCAAATTTTACCCAGCCTGTGCAGATCATTTGGGACACAAATGGAAAGGTAAAAAAATCTATTTTTTAAAGTTAAATGGTCGCTAAAATGCCTGCGAAAAAACCTCGGTTGATATTTCACCGTACCGATCGAACAATTAAGAGAGCTCAACAATCAATCGGTTTATTATATGGCTAAACTGCTTGAGACATTCGGGATTCTGGTCCAGACACGGAATATACCGACCACAGTGCGAATATGGGCTTTGCGAAACGCTCATCAACCAATGAGAATGGAAGATTTTAAAAAGCCATATAAAAATCAACCATATTTACGCCAATATTCACGTCCATAAATTTGTCATTTCATGGCGATTGTCATTACTGGTAATTATCCAGATATATGACGTAATAAGATCACGGGAAATAAACTTTTCGATAGCATCCTGGTTTTAACTTTTAGAATAACGATGAAAAATGCGCATACTGGATACCAGAGTCGGGTGAAAATAGGTGGAAGACAGATGGTTGTATTAAAGTCGAAGATCAGTCAGGAAGAAATCGCTTGATATGTGAGTGCAACCACCTTACAGCATTTGCTACAATCGACATTTCAAGAAATTTGGTAAGATTCAAATAAATGTAGAGATTGTTAACTCGAAATCCCCCTCCCGTAATGATTTATAGATTCGGCTCACGAAGTTGACCAGATGCAACGGTGAACACGGTTTCCTCAGTAGCGTAGCCAGAACGATAATTGGGGGGCCCATATTCATATATTCGTGATACGCAGGGTTAATTTCTTTTCAAATCCATTGTCTTTACAGTCTGTTAACAGGAATATATGAATATGGCCCCCTAAATTATCGGTGCTGGCTACGCCACTGGGTTTCCTACACATGCAAATTGAAAATTACATTCAAACAGGATCTTCCCAGACTTTGCACTCCACTCATGACCATTAAAATTGCGTATTTCTTTCCATATATTTATCATGTAAATCTATTTCTTTAAGCTAAGCAAAGCTGAGAGAAAGGCTTTGGAGGTAATATCTACCATAGGCTGTTCAATATCGTTGGTTGGAGTGTTGCTAACGATAGCAACATACGCTTTACTCTGGAAGAATCTTCATAAGAATGTCAAGACAAATATTCCATCCCAGGTCCTCTTAAACCTCTGTGTTGCGATTGGAATGACGGATATATTTGCTATCATAGCTGGACCAGCGCAGAAAAATGAGGTTCTTTTAGTTCTAAATATTTTTTTTCGTTTGGCCTGTTTGCATGCAGGCAATGTAAAGTATATATCATGCACCAATCCTGTTTTTTTTTTCGCTTTTAGACATTTTGCATAGTTATCTCCATACTACTTTATTTCTTCATACTCGCTATTTTTGGCTGGATGTTTTGCGAAGGAATCATCATTTATTTACAACTCGTAAACGTGTACTCGGGCTTGGCTTTGGGAGGTAAACACCTAAAGGCCTTCTACGTGATTGGTTGGGGTAAGCTGTAGTTTCCAATTTTTTTAAAAATCCTATTCATTGGTAGAAGTATTTTACGCAATCTCGGTCAAAGGTGTCAGAAAGTCTAGAGGTGGGCGGCAATTTGACACGACATTAGTTTTGACCAATCCGGTTTAAAAATGACGGGTGTATCGCCGTCCCCCGAATTTTGAATCTTATTCCAAAGTGTTACCTAGTCATCTGATCGCGAATTAGAATTTCGTTTTATATAGTCTATATAGTCTAACAAAACTGTTTTGCTCAATACTTTTTTGCTCAATAATGCCATTAGTTATTCTTGTATAGGAGTTCCGGTTGTCCTTGTCCCTATATTAGTCGGTGCAAATGAGCGAAAAGATTTTATAACCGATCGTGCCTGCTGGTGCCGTGGTGATGGTCCGTTGTTTTGGACATTTGTCTGTACGATAGTCGTGGTCTTACTGGTGAGTATAAAAGGCAATTCTCCACACAGTATATTCCTGATAAAAGATGATTAAAAGAAAATCATCGTTTAAGAATCTCGCAAGATATCGTTATCCATGCTTTTCACAGATCTTATTAAATGCACAATGCTGCTTTATTGGTGATATAATTCAATCTTATCGCGTGGTCAAACAAAATGTAACAAAACTGTACAACGCAGTGAAGATTGGTACTTTGTATACTACTTCTATACGGAACCAAACAAGAACTGTATTAAAAGATGTTCGACAATTACTTTCTTGAATACATGCATGATTGAGAAATTGTGTCAGAATTAGATGCCAGTGATATCAAAATGGCGCACGTTTTATTACCGCTATATGCAAGTCGTTAGTCATTCATTTCTGAAACATAAAAATACAAATTTTCCTATGCGGAAAGTGTGAACTGGGCGAATTATTCAGTCCGAAACCACCCCAAAATTGATCGTGAAATCGGAAAGTTTTAATTTTGTTGCCGAATGTTCAACAATACGAAAAACATCGCCATGGGAAGTTAAATTTTGTATAGGCTACTAATATTGAGGGTGAAAACGTTACCACGTTCCAAAGTTAACCAAATTTGCACCGCTATATTTTTCACAATATTTCACAACCAAACTTTTAGGGATTTCTTTCCATCTATACTGATGAATATTTCTTGTTTTAAATTAATCTGAATAGGAAATTGGTCCATTGACACAACTAATATTCTTTAAGTATGATCCGTCCCTAATAAATAGAGGTATTCCCTGTTTCTTTTAGAATGCGATGGTAATAATTCTGAACACTATTTATTTCGAATTAATAATGTCAATAACATAAAATTTGCATAGCATGACTAAGTCGTCAGGCTGGCTACGCTATTGGTATTAATGATAGTTTTTTTCTCTAGATCAACTTGGTTATTTTCGTTTTGGCGTTAAGAAATGCTTTATCCTCCAGCCAAATAAGAACCGCTCATTCAGAAGCTGACACAAAGCTGAGAAAAGCAAAAATTGGCGTCAAAGGTTCAGCCATCCTTCTTCCAATACTTGGACTAACCTGGGTGTTTGCTTTGTTGGTGTTCAATCGTGATGCAATTTTCTTTAAATATCTTTTCGCGATATTTAACTCTCTCCAAGGCCTAATGATATTCGTTTTTCACGTGCTGATAAATAAAAAGGTATGGTTTCAATTATCACCATACAGTCTTATTTTACACAAGGTTTGAACCTTAAAGTTTTATAAAGTTTTATATTCTCAGAATTCAACTAAGTGATAAATTAGTACCGGGCTTTTTGTATTTGATATATTGTGAGAAATAACACTCTTTAGTAACTGCGTTCACCTTAGACTGCACTGCATTCAGGCATTTGAATTTGAATTTTCGTGCGTTCCTATAGGACCCGTAGAGAATCTTGTAAATTGGATTTTCTGACACCACTTATTCAACTTATCGTGCAAAAACTAAGAATAATTAATACCTTTTTCGCATGAAGAAATTACTTGCTACTTTTTTCCAGGTTCATGACGCAATCAGCAGTGTAAAGAAATCACGTGATGCCAGAAATGCAAGGGACACCAATGCCAATGTCGGTAAGTAATAAAACGACTCATTAAAATAAATTTTAAACGGATTAGGAGGAAAGATATTGGGATAGAGAAAAAATCTGAAATACCAAGCGAGGAATGATTAACATTAATTAAGCTTTTTCAAGCAATAAACAGTTTTTTGGAAAAGGATGTCCTGCACCCTTTTTCCGAGTGCAGGACATGATAGGATACTTCAGGATGGAACTACTTCGTGTTTTAATGAAACGCGTTTTATTTAAACTCTTATTCATATAGCTGAATAGCAACTTACTAAAATTAATAGCAACTAGATATTTAAATTTTAAATTTTGTTTGAATGAACAGATGCTTCGTTATTGATTCGTTGATTTCTTTTTAATTACTTTGTGTAGCTTTAACTGTTGCAACAACTGAAACCAGCTCTACCAAATCAAAAATTCCAACAGTTTCTGTTTTCGTGGAAGAGGACAACAAATCACTGGATGGCGAAAAGTTTATTCTCACTCCTTCGAAATCTTAGTCAGTGGAAACAATTTATTACTCGATGCAAATTATATTTAGTTATGTTGACGTTTTAATATGTATGTTTCATATAACCTAATTCGCACCCTGCGCGCACGGGAAGGTCTAAATAGCGACAAACACAAACACGTTTTTCTAGTGTGTGAAAACTTTTGTTTTAGATGTCGACTACTTTCAATCTCCACGCCATTTTGGTTGCTAAATCAGCATTATTTTGAGCTCCAGTGTGTGGAATCCTTTATCGGACTTATTTGGCTGTTGATAGCTTTTAGTTGTCGATCATAAATAAATCGACAACTAAATGCCTAGTCTGTTGAGGCCCATAAACACGTTGAATACCAGCCTATCAGTGGTTTTACGGAACCACTTAGTCGCCTTCTAGTATACATAATATATGATGAGAGCATGCATTAGCTACGTTTAAGTGCCTCTCGATCATTGTTAAGATTTTTGTACGTAGAAGACAATAAATAGCATTCAATGACAATAGCAGATACTTGACGACAAATTAATAAACGTGTTTGTATATAGGGTGTATAAAAGAAGTGAAATATTCCTAAATATCGCCTTCCTGTATCATAACAATATTCTGTATAAAATATACAGAATTTTGAGTATCAGAGTCAGGCAACTGTACATGTCCTTTAAAACGATTACTGCTTTCCTGCAATCGATGTTGTTATGCAGTATTTCAAGTCCTAGATTGTTTTCTTTGTGATTTAAAATACCCTCTGGTCTCGGTTCGATGACTCTCAAGCAGTCTTTGTTTGAAGCAAAGTAGGGAAGTTTAGGCCACAAAAGATGTCTGAAAGACACCGATTTCTGCTAGTTTTCATGATATTTTTAGTTCGTTTCAACTCGAGCATCTGCCAAGGTAAGACTTCGATTGACAGACAAAGCCTCATTGCTGTCAATATCCGCTATATTTGATATAATTTACTCGCGTAACTAAATCGCATGTATATCTCATTTGTTATGTAATTATTTTTATACGTTCTTAAGCCGTATCGATCTAGCTGCCACCATTTCAATGTTGTTCTTGAATTATTAATCACGATTGACTGTTTGTAAGTATATCGTTGGTGTTCCGTTCCTGTCATATCGCTTGATACACGGGTCAATAGGGAGGGAACTGCACTCGATTTCTATGATCTTGATGCTAATTTCGAAGCATGAATAGTTAATTATTTGACACTAAAAAACGATAACTTGGTCAAATATTAAACAAATACCATTGTAATTCACATGTCGTCATTCGTTTTGAATTTGTTGTAATTCAGTTTTCATACAACACCGAATTACAACGAATTACGACATCTGAGAAACGGCAAATTATGTGATATTAAAACCAGCCATATTTAGCAACATGATTAGCTCAGCATGTGCATAAGGAGTGTCTGAGAATATTCATGCAAATTTTACGACCACTAAACGACCACCCACGGAGCCGAGATGTTTTAAAACACGTACTGTTTACAGACTACCTTCGACAGCGGCAGAAAAGACGAACAGTATTGATTTTATAAAAATATTACTGCTTACAATCCTGCGATTTTTTGTTGTTTGCTACATTTTACATATTTTTGGCGAATTGTATAGCTTACAAAGAGACCTCTTGGGTATTTGCGTCTTCACGTACCTAGAAGTTCGGTTATCAAAGCCGTCTGATAGTGTAGAAAGTTTTGTATTAGTAATTGATTTTAATCCCAAGGATATGATTTTTTATTGCATCTGTATCATGAAATCATGAAAGACGTTCGACCAGTCATAATTTGCTCAATTTGCTCTTCTCCTCGCACACCTTTCTTTCATAAAGTTTTCTCTCCAAGAAATTTGAAATTCAATCGCTGAAATTTTCTGAATTTTTTTTGCTGAAAAAAGGTTCTGCGTTATAGGAATAAACGATTGTACTTATCTATTAATTTTTTATCCCAAAATTATTGTGTAAGATCTTCTTTTCTCTATAGTGTGTTCGGATGAGAAGGAAAACTCTGATTTTTGTTACACGTACTTTCGGCCTTCCGAACCCTACCTTTCGTTGAACTGGAACGATGCAAATGATGAATGCAAAAAAATGGGCGCCCAACTTCTCCGTATTGACGGAGATGATGTTAACGATTTTATCGATTCAACATTCAGAGGGAATGGTAAATTGTGGATTGGTTTGAAGAGATGTGGTGGTAGCTCGTGGTGTTATCCTGATAATTACCCAGCAACTTATAGGAATTGGGACCAAGACGAACCAAATAATTTGGGAGGAAGTGAAGACTGTGTTGAAATGCAAAAAGATGGAAAGTGGAATGATGTGACATGTTCTAATAGGCTTCCCTTCGTATGTCAAAAACGTAAGATGCATTGATAGGAGTGAATTTTGATGGCACTTTTCTTTAAACTTAACTAATCGGAATTAATGCCATTGGTCAACTTCCGCACAAGCAATAGTTTTGTACAATTATTCTTAGCCAATTTGTGATAAGTAATTAATTCGATATTTCAATTCAAGTATAACATAGAACGAAAGATCTCTCGAAATATGCGGAGACTAAAAAAATCAACTCCCCTGCCTAACAAATGCATGAGAACAATATAATTGATATGCGGTGATCTTTATTAAAGTGCTGATTTTAACATATAACTATTTAGGAATGTTAACAAAATCGAAAATCATGGCTGAGATTGGGAAACTAAACAATCTGGTAAGATGTATTTTGATATAAACCAGTAAACGTAGTAGAGGAAGCTAATTTATAGATATTCTTCATTTTTTATTACAGACTTCTGTGGTTTTATGGCAAATACATGCTGTAGTTTCAGTTTTACTTTTAGTCTCCTTTTTGTTCAGTCTATTGCTTTCTGGAATAAGTCTTTTAGATCACAACACGAACCAATGAAACTACATTGTTCTTCACTGGCGACCTTTGTCATCTTGGCGAATACAAGGATCCAAGATGGCTGAAAGATTACTGAATTAGGGTTGCGAGCAGGGATTTAAACTAATCAGGATATTTGTTATTATTTTTCTGGCTAAGTCAATCAGAATGATTGAATGTTAAATACTTCTTGTAAAATGTTAAATAAGGTACCTTTTACGCGAAGTAGTCAATATTTATGCATTTTGATTGGTCTTAAAAGACATTCCCCTAGGTTGCAGATAGAAATAAATATTGTAGTCAAATTCCGTCATCTGCTCTTTTTCACGGTTCGACCCATGTTTCCTCTGCATAATTTCAATACTTCGACCCTGCACTAAATTGTGGAAGAAATCAGTGATACGCAATACCTATTACTGTCTTAGACAAGTGAAGCGTACTGTAAAATCCTCTAAAATCCCACTTTTTCTAAACTGGTTAATTCAATTTTTAGGTGAACGAACTTTATAATAAGAATATATCAGATGAAGTACGGAGAGAAGGTGCACAAGATATTATAAAGAATCTGACAGAGCTCACAGACCTTGATAAAGTTGTGGGAGCAGAAAACGGCGCTGACAAACAAATTCTTAGTGACACGGTTAAAATACTTCAAAAGATCGTAAACTTAAATATTTCTGATGGCAGCCTTAAAGTATTAGAACCTGCTAGCAATATATTGGATGAGAGAAATGATAAATCATGGAAAAATATTTCGGTGAGTTTGTTGTTGAAATGGATCAACAGACTAACGAAAATACTTATTATCGAAGAATAATAAGTTTGTCAGTTTGAACTTTTGTGTTTACAAAGTTCTCACAGCATCTTCTATATTGAAAGGTCATACACGCGATCCTGATTGTTCTTCATAGATTTTAGGGATACTTTTGTCGTCGTTATCACCTCGTCGAAAGTCGATTTTTCTTCTCAACTGTAAAATAATATTCTTATTCTAGGATAGAAATGTCATTCCAGATCTTGTAACAACGTTAGAAAATTACGGACTCCAATATGGAGAAGAAATAAGAAACAACACGAATGGTTCCATTAGTCAAAACGCTTCAAACGTGCAGTTACGAGTCAGATACATGGAAAACACAGGCAAATTGTCGCTTGAGGACAGACGTTCAAATTTCCCCAATGCATCCTTCATCATCTCGCCTGATGCAATCCCTAAAGAATCTGGCAGTCTTGCTGTGGTCGTTTGGTACAATACATTAAATTTCCTTCTTGGACAGAATTTTTACACCAGCAATGATTATGCGATAGTAAACAGTACGATAATCACTGCAAGTGTCCGACCTCAGTCAAAGATGTTAAAGTTTACCCAGCCTGTGCAGATCATTTGGGACACAAATGGAAAGGTGAAAAAATATTTTTTAAAGTTAAATGGTCGCCAAAATCCCTGCGAAAAAACCTCGGTTTGATATTTCACAGTACAGACCGAACAAGCGAGGTTAACAATCGGTTTATTATTTGGGTGAGCTGCTTGAGACATCCGGGATACTGGTCCAGATACAGAATATACGGACAATGGATCGCATATAGGTTTGGCGGTCCGCTCGTCAACCAATGGAAATGGAGGATTGTGAAAAGCCATATAAAATTCAACGATATATCGTCATTACTTGTAATTAACCAGATAATATGACAAATAAAATCACGGGAAATAACCTTTTTGATGAGATCCTGATTTTTAACTTTCAGAATGACGATGGAAAATGCGCATACTGGATACCAGAGTCACGTGAAAATAGATGGAAGACAGATGGTTGTATTAGAGTCGAAGACCAGTCAGGCAGAAATCGCTCGATATGTAAATGTAACCACCTCACAGCATTTGCTACAATAGACATTTCAAGAAATTTGGTAAGATTCAAATAAATGTGAAGATTGTTAATTTGAATAATGTTATTACTATTTAGTATAATTGTATTCTAAGCAAGGGGCCCTATAACTGGAGTTAAACTCTGTAGGGCTCACCAGCCAAACATGGCGAAGAGTGTAAATAAATAAATAAATAAAAATTCTCCCCTCGCCCCACCCCCTAATAATTTGTAGAATCGGCTCACGAATTTGACCAGATGCAACGATTTTCTCCCGAAGTTAAAAATTGAAAATTACATTCATACAAGATCTTCCTAGACTTTGCACTCCACTCATCACCATTGCGTATTTCTTTCCGTATATTTATCATGTAAATATATTTGTTTAAGCTAAGCAAAGCTGAGAGAAAGGCTTTGGAGGTAATATCTACCATAGGCTGTTCAATATCATTGGTTGGAGTGTTACTAACCATAGCAACATACGCTTTACTCTGGAAGAGTCTTCATAAGAAAGTCAAGACCAATATTCCATCCCAGGTCCTCTTAAACCTCTGTGTTGCGATTGGATTGACGGATATATTTGCTATCATAGCTGGACCAGCGCAGGAAAATGAGGTTCTTTTAGTTCTATATATTTTTTTTTCATTTGGCCTTTTTGCATGCAGGCAATGTTAACTATCATTCACCAATCCTGTTTTTTATTCACTTTTAGACATTTTGCATAGTTATCTCCATACTACTTTATTTCTTCATACTCGCTATTTTTGGCTGGATGTTTTGCGAAGGAATCATCATTTATTTACAACTCGTAAACGTGTACTCGGGCTTGGCTTTGGGAGGTAAACACCTGAAAGCGTTCTACGTGATTGGTTGGGGTAAGCTGTAGTTTCCAATTTTTTTAAAAATCCTATTCATTGGTAGAAGTATTTTACGCAATCTCGGTCAAAGGTGTCGGAAAGTCTAGAGGTGGGCGGAAACTGTTTTCCTCAATACTTTTGCTCAATAATGCCATTAGTTATTCTTGTATAGGAGTTCCGGTTGTCCTTGTCCCTATATTAGTCGGTGCAAATGATCGAAAAGATTTTATAACCGATCGTGCCTGCTGGTGCCGTGGTGATGGTGCGTTGTTTTGGACATTTGTCTGTACAATAATCGTGGTCTTACTGGTGAGTGTAAGAGCCAATTCTCCACACAGTATATTCCTGATAAAAGACGATTAAAAGAAAGTCATCGTTTAGGAATCCATGCTTTTCACAGATCTTATTAAATGCACAATGCTGCTTTATTGGTGATATAATTCAATCTTATCGCGTGGTCAAACAAAATGTAACAAAACTGTACAACACAATGAAGATTGGTATTTTGGATACTGCTCCTATACGGAACCAAACGTGAACTGTATTAAAAGATGTTCGACAATTATTTTCTTGAATACATGCATGCTTGAGAAATTGTGTCAGAATTAGATGCCAGTGATATCATAATGGTGCACGTTTTATTACCGCTATGCAAGTCGTTAGTCATTCATTTCCGAAGCATAAAAATACAAATTTTCCTATGCGGAAAGAGTGAACTGGGCGAATTATTCGGTCCAAAACCATCCCAAAATTTATCGCCGAATGTTCAACAATACGAAAAATATCACCGTCGGAAGTTAAATTTTATATAGGCTACTAATATTGCCGGGGAAAAGCGTTACCGCGTTCCAAAGTGAGCCAAATCTGCATCACTATATTTTTCACAATATTTCACAACCAAAATTTTATGGATTTTTTTTCCATCTGTACTGATGAATATTCCTTGTTTTAAATTAATCTGAACAGGAAATTGGTCCATTGACACAACTAATACTCTCTAAGTATGATCCGTCCCTAATAAATACAGGTATTCCCTGTTTCTTTTAAAATGCGATGGTAACAATTCTGGATACCATTTACGTCCTATTAATGATAGTTTTTTTCTCTAGATCAACTTGGTTATTTTCGTTTTGGCGTTAAGAAATGCTTTATCCTCCGGCCAAATAAGAACCGCTCATTCAGAAGCTGACACAAAGCTGAGAAAAGCAAAAATTGGCGTCAAAGGTTCAGCCATCCTTCTTCCAATACTTGGACTAACCTGGGTGTTTGCTTTGTTGGTGTTCAATCGTGATGCAATTTTCTTTAAATATCTTTTCGCGATATTTAACTCTCTCCAAGGCCTAATGATATTCGTTTTTCACGTGCTGATAAATAAAAAGGTATGATTTGAATTATCACCATACAGTCATATTTTACACCAGGTTTGAACCTTAAAGTTTTATATACTCAGAACTCAAATCAATGATAAACTAGTACCAGGCTTTTTGTATTCCATACAACTATGATAAATAACATTCTTTAGTAACTGCATTCACCTTATATAGACTGAACTTTATTCAGGCTTTTGAATTTGAATTTTCGTGTTCCCCATAGGACCCGTAGAAAATCTTGTGAGTTGGATTTTCTGAAACCACTTATCTAACTTATCGTGCAAAAACTAAAAATAATTTATACCTTTTTCGCATGAAGAAATTACTTGCTACTTTTTTCCAGATTCATGACGCAATTAGCAGTGTAAAGAAAGCCAGAAATGCAAGAGACACCAATGCCAATGTCGGTAAGTAATAAAACGACCCATTAAAGTAAATTTAAATGAACTAAGAAGAAAGATATTGGGATAAGAGAAAAAATCTGAAATACAAAGAGAAGAATAAGTAACATTAATTAAGCTTTTTCGGGCAATAAACAGTTTTTTGGATAACGGGATAACAGGTTTTTTGAGTGCAGGACATGATAGGATACTTCAGGATGGAACTACTTCGTGTTTTAATGAAACGCGTTTTATTTAAACTCCTTTTCATATATAGCTGAATAGCAACTTGCTAAAATTAATTACAACTATAGACAGTTAAATTTTAAATTTTGTTTCAATAGATGTATTAATGAATGAACAGATGCTTCGTTATAGATTCGGTCATTTCTTTCTCATTACTTTGTGTAGCTTTAACTGTTGCAACAACTGAAACCAGCCCTACCAAATCAAAAATTCCAACAGTTTCTGTTTTCGTGGAACAGGACAACAAATCACTGGATGGCGAAAAGTTTATTCTCACTCCTTTAAAATCTTAGTCAGTGGAAACAATTTATTACTCGATGCACATTTTATATAGTTATGTTGATGTTTTAATATGTATGTTTCATATAACCTAATTCGCACCCTGCGCGCACAGGAAGGTCTAAATAGCGACAAGCACAAACGATTGATCTTCATGAATATTCAGTGTTGTGATTTTTTATGCACCCAGTAGTAAAAGATTTTCTCTAAGCAAGACTAAACGTTAATTTTACAATTTAACCAGTTATAACAAACCCTATTTGAATGTTTACATTTGTCGATCGGCCAGGCTAGCTGTGTAAAAATTGTTTTTCAAAGTGGTTTAACAAACTTTATAGGCAATGAGCAGTATAGCTATAAACCAAAGTTACAGCCTAGGCGATAATAATTTCTCGAAGCAATGAAACATTTAGCCTTGATATTGGGTCACTGCATTCCCAATCATGCCATGGTGTATAAAAAGAGAAGAAAATAATAATATTGAGAGTGAATTTCCGAAAGCCCTTTTCGCCTTCTCGAGTATTTACATTAACTTAAAGATAGGTTAGCTACGTTAATGAGTGTCAAGTTTATTGTATAACTAAAAAAAAGTTAATAATTTTATACAGTGGAATGAAACGTGACACGTTTTAAAACTAAATCTGAAAAGCTGCGTTGTATTTTAAAGTACAGCTGTACCAACTCTCAGTCTCTCAGAAGAACAATTAAGTAATTTTCGAACCAATAACCGCCGGTTTTCCTGCAACACAATTATGTCGAGTCCTTTGTGGTTTTAGTGCGTTTAAGATTTTATTGCATAGAAATCCATTAGTCTACGAAGAAGCTGTGCAAGAAAGCCCTATCACAAAGCACAAAAAATGCGTTTGGAAAGATGCGTCTGCCAAGGTAGGATGTTAGTCAGCTGTTAAAATAAACAAATATGTTTGATATAGTACGCGCTAGATTTGACATAAGAATGGCAATAAAGATGCAATACATTATGGCGTGATAACAAATAAACAGAGAACATTTGACGTTTTTCTTCATTTCGAAACTAGTACAAGCTATATCTTGAAGTTAAGGAGATGTTTATAGACACATAGACAGCAAAATATTGTTAGCTGTTTCTTCAAAATAAATGTCACGTGTGGACGGTGATCTGCAATACTTTAATATAGAATTTACGATATTTGTAAACATATTCGCTGAGAATTTGCTTTTATCCGTTAAATTATACCCGAATCTGGACACATGAAACTTTTTAAAATAGAAACTAAACACTAATTTAGTTTTTTTAGTTTTTTTAGCAATATAGTATGAAATGATGTTTTAACAGATCATTTAGTCTGCTCCCCTTCCACTCCATGGCGGAAAAAAAACTTTCAATAGTTAAATGTGCGACCTGTGAAATAAGCCTTGACTTCATTGACCGTAAACAATCGCACCGTGACCATTAGCTTCACCTGGTAATTATGGTAATGTGAATCCATACCTGTGATATTTTAGCGTCAACACAAAATGATTGATATTAGGTTAAAGCCACGAATATAAGGTACCGTTATGTGCCTCTTAGACAAGAACATAAAATTAGTCAAAATAAACTCATTGACATCATTAATAATTTACATAAATTATCAATCCTTCGAAAAAAGGTTTAATAAAATGAGATAGTGTCGTAAATTGCCACAAGTTCTGTTGGTCTAGTGGGGAGGCAATGTTCTCCCTGGTTTCAAACCGAGGGCTGGAATCCTAACATAACCGTTTTTCATTATGAACTTCCTGAAAAACAAAGTAAATTAAATAACCACAGCCATTCAGCACAAGATCTTGTAGTCTAGTGGAGAAAACTATGGTCCACGATTGGTACATCGATGGTTCGAATCCTGCCATAACCCTTTTTCATTATGAACTTCGTGAAAAGGTTAGAGTAAATTAAATAACCACAGGCGTCCTGTTCAAGATCTTGTAATCCAGTGGAGAAGACAATGGTCTCCCAAGTGGTAAATCGATGGTTCGAATCCTACCATAACCGTTTTTCATTATGAATTTCATGAAAAGGTAAAGTAAATGAAATAACCATAGCCGTTTAGCAAAAGAACTTATAGTCTACTGGTCAAGATGTTAGTCCCATGTGGCGACAGTCAAAGGTTCGAATCTCGTTTTAGATGAAAATTTTCGTTATTAATAAAATATGGTATGGTTATGGTGAATAAGTTGGTGTAGGCTTGCAACAATCACCAGTTAGCCTTGTGGTAAAATCGTGGACTATCAAGCACAAGATCGAGGTACCAAGAACAGTATGGTATGTTTCTCATGGCGGTGGAAAGAAAAAAAAAAAAAAAATGGTGGGTATGTGGCTCGGTGGAGGTTTGTACTCGGTTAATCTTTGCAAATCAAAGTTAATCTTTAGGGAAATCTAGGGAAATCAGGGGATAGATATGGTGAATGAGGGGTATATGAGTACAAAAAGACTTAGTAATTGGGCGGCCCCAGGGCAAGGGGGAGGGTATATGTGAGAAAACAGTATATAAAATGTTTAAGTCTTTTTGTACTCATTTAAACCTCTTTACCCCTATTTATCCTCCTATTTACTCCTATCTATCCCTACTTTTTCCTATCCTCACATATCCCCAACTATCCCCTAACACAATTAAATGTTTGAAGAAAGCTTGCTTTGAAAGTCAGGAAAGCCGGGGGAAAGAGAACCCCCCTCAGTCTACTCCTCGCCCAAGGCGAGGGCATATTCGCCCTCTCGCACTACTCCTCTCACACTCACAAATTCTCACTTTATTACCTTGTTCTTTTTCGGTTTATCCAGGGCTTGAACCATTGACTATATACTTCGCAGATCATCGTCTTCACCACTACACCGCCAGTTTTTGTGGTGAAAGCTTGCAGTTTTTTATTTTACTGAATCCTTTTTTGGAAGGATCTTTGATGAAATAGAAGAAAAAAACATTCCCATCTTGGACTGGAACCTCCGCCTTTAAACTCGTAGAGCACTGCTTTCACCAGTAGACCGCATGAACTCGCGGTGAAAGGCGATACCTTTTTATATTACTAAATACATTTTGGGTATGGATCTCAAATGAAACTAACAATTTAAATGAGTAAATGAGCTTTAATGTTCATGATTTTTTTCTCGTCTAAAACGCACAAAACTGTATCTTATTCTTGACTTGTAACTTAAATGTCGCTAAAATATCACATACAGTTATTAAGCGCTTAAATCACTATTTTATTAAGAGTAAGTTAGTTATATGCGGCCGAAGTGAAGCAAATGGTTACGGTGCAATTGTTTTGTATTTTTAATGACTGAAGTCAAAGTAAAGTACAAGAATTAACTATGGTCTATGCATTTCAAAAAAGGTTTTCAAAAAAAAAGTAGAAGAAATAAGAATGTATTTCAATGTGTATGACACGTATAATCTGAGCAACAAGCATGCACCTCGTACTCTCGTAGATTACATCTGAAATCGCAATTGAAGCAAATATCCAGTTAAACAGAAATGAACTTATTATCTCAAGACTCTGTTGTATAAAGAGTCGAAATACCAGCTTGTCTAGCAGATTCGTCCAATATAAAATACGCTAAGAAAAAAGACGTTCAGTTTAAAAGCGCAATTTCCGCATTGAAAACCGCGGTAACAAACAAACAAACAGCAGCTCTACAATATTAGGGCAACGATTCATAATTATTGATTGAAACTCATCAAAGACGGGAAACTCATCGAAGACGGGAAACTCGTCTGATGTGAACCCTACAGACGGGTTTCTCGTCCGAATTTTCCCGTCTAACTTTGCCGTCTTAACAGACGGATAAGTTTGGACTGGATCCCGTCTGGAAGAGAATCTCGTTTTAAATTTGCATGCATTTAGACAGATAAAACAGACAAATATGTAAAATATCAGCGCGGTCAAGGACAAAACATTATTATTATCGTAATGATTACTCATTACCCAACCCATCATACGTATAAATTTATCCACATCCCAATTCATATTCAGACGGGTTTTTACCTCATCTTGTCCAAGATGAGTTTTCGGTCCCTAATATGAATTCTGTTATTCTTAATTCTTGTACTTTTTTTCATTTAAACCTATTTTGAAATGCATTTTTAATTCTTGTACTTTATGTTGACTTCACTTTATTAAAACTACAAAACAATTGCACCGTAACCATTAGCTTCACTTCGTCTGCATATAGATAACTTACTCTGAAGTTAGCGCTTTAAGGCACTTCATAACTGTATGTGGTATTTTAGCGATATTTAAGTTACAAGCCACACAGTTGTGTGCGTTTAAGACGAGAACAAATATCATGAACATTAAAATAACTCATCTAAATTCTTAGTTTCATTTGAGATCCATACCCAGAATGTATTCAGTAATATAAAAAGGTATCGCCTTTCACCGCGAGTGCATGCGGTCTACTGGTGAAAGCAATGCTCTACGAGTTTAAAGGTGGAGGTTCGATTCCCAGATGGGAATGTTTTTTTCTTCTATTTCATCAAAGATCCTTCCAAAAAAGGATTCAGTAAAATAAAAAACTGTAGGCTTTCACCACAAGAACTGGCGTTGTAGTGGTCAAGACGATGATCTGCGATGTACACAGTCGATGGTTCAAGCCCTGGATAAACCGAAAAAGATCAACAAGGTAATAAAGTGAGAATTTGTGAGTGTGAGAGGAGTAGTGCGAGAGGGCGAATATGCCCTCGCCTTGGGCGAGGAGTAGACTGAGGGGGGTTCTCTTTCCCCCGGCTTTCCTGACTTTCAAAGCAAGCTTTCTTCAAACATTTAATTGTGTTAGGGGATAGTTGGGGATATGTGAGGATAGGAAAAAGTAGGGATAGATAGGTGTAAATAGGAGGATAAATAGGGGTAAAGAGGTTTAAATGAGTACAAAAAGACTTAAACATTTTATATACTGTTTTCTCACATATACCCTCCCCCTTGCCCCGGGAGCCTCGACCGCCCAATTACTAAGTCTTTTTGTACTCATATACCCCTCATTCACCATATCTATCCCCTGATTTCCCTAAATTTCCCTAAAGATTAACTTTGATTTGCAAAGATTAACCGAGTACAAACCTCCACCGAACCACATACCTACCATTTTTTTCTTTTTTTTTCTTTCCACCGCCATGAGAAACATACCATACTGTTCTTGGTACCTCGATCTTGTGCTTGATAATCCACGATTTTACCACAAGGCTAACTGGTGATTGTTGGAAGCCTACACCAACTTATTCACCATAGCCTTACCATATTTTATTAATAACGAAAATTTTCATCTAAAACGAGATTCGAACCTTTGACTGTCGACACATGGGACAAACATCTTGACCACTAGACTACAAGATATTCTGCTAAACGGCTGTGGTTATTTCATTTACTTTATCCTTTCCACGAAATTCGTAATAAAAACGGTTATGGTAGGATTCGAACCATCGATTCACGACTTGGTAGACAATAATCTTCGCCACTAGACCCACTGGATCTTTTGTTGAACGACTATGGTTACTTTATTTACTTTATCCTTTCTTCGAAGAATATAATGAAAAACAGGTACACACGGATTCGAACCATCGACTTACCACCTGGGAGGCCATTGTCTATGCCACTGCACTATGAGATCTTGGGCTGAACTGCTATGGTTATTTAATTTACTTTATCCTTTTCACGAAGTTCGTAATGAAAAACGGTTATGGTAGGATTCGAACCATCGATATACCAATTGAGGGACCATTGTCTTCTCGACTAGACTTACAATATCTTGTGCTGAACGGTTGTGTTTATTTAATTTACTTTACGTGTTTCAGGTAGTTCATAGTGAAAATGGTTATGGTAGGATTCGAACCCTTAGTTTGGAACCCGGGAGAACATTGCCTCACCACTAGACCAGCGGAACTTGAGGTGAATTACGACACTATCTCATTTTATTAAACCTTTTTTCGAAGGATTGATAATTTATGGAAATTATTTATGATGTCAATCAGTTTATTTTGACTCATTTATGTTCTTATCTAAAAGGCACATAACTGTACCTTATATTCGTAGCTTTAATCTAATATCAATACTTTTCTGTTGAGGCTAAAAGATCACAGGTGCAAAGGATCCCTTGAGCAAAGGAGCAATACCTTACCATAAGCTAGTTATAATTATGTGGCCCAGGCGAAGCTAATGGTCACGGTATGATTGTTTACGATGAATGAAGTCAAGTCTGATTTCACAGGTCGCAAATTGAAATTTCAGGTAAAAAGTATTTCATTTGGTAGATTCATTAGAATGTTTCAAATTCGGAACTAATTTAACAGCTGAAATTGTACTCCAATATATCAGGCAACAGATATTAAATTACTCTAATCTCCGTTAACATAAAAAAATATTGTCACGTAAATCGACATTTAGCACGATATTTATGGGCTCGCGAAGTATTAACACGACGATTGTCTTCACCACTGGGCCAACGGATATTGATATCAACAGCCATATTTTTCTAACTTATCTAAATCTTCTCTTTTACGTGAAGATTAAACACTTTTACCATGCAGGATTCATTGGAAGTTGCGAGACCATTGTTGTCACCCCTAGACTTTTTGCTCTAGGGATGATTGACGGTATTTTTATTTTACTTAAACCTTTTTTTCAAGTTCATAATGAAAAAAATCCCTTTTGTAATTGAATCCTTCCGCTTAGGATATGCAAAATGCCTGCGGCGAGAAACTATGGCGCCCTAGTCAGACTTGCAAGAGGAGCCTCTTTTCTCGAAACAGAACAGGAGAGAACTGATAGATTGGTGTGTTACACAGTGGATGCGACTCCAAAAGCAGAAGGCTTATTGCGTATATGTGGTGATTGTGGGATTCATATTTGTTCACTGCGACTGCGCGGGGTTTCTTTATACTAAATTTAACTTTTTATCGTTTTCCAATAGCGTTTAAGTATGATTAATAATCGTAAAGTGTCCTTTTTCACTCACTGCGGTCCTTTTTCACTCACTGCTCACAGCAACATAGGACAAGCATTTGACATTAAAACAGCGTGGTTAGTCATGTCAAAATATTTGACATCTTAATCAAAGCATGATTTGATTGTTAATGTTTGTATATGAGCACGAAACATGCTTGTAACTTTACATAGGACAAGCATTTGACTATTAAAACAGCCTGGGTGGCTATCCATGTCTAAATATTTGATTTTATAACAAAAGCATGGTTATATTGTTTAATGTTTGCATATGAGCACGAAATATGCTTGCAAATTTACATAGGACAAGCATTGGACCATAAAACAGCGTGGTTATCTATGTCAAAATATTTGACATTTATAACCAAAGTATTGTTTAAGGAGATGGGTTTCAAGTTTTACTCTCCCAAGCTATGTGCAAAGATGCAAAAGTTCCTTCTTTAACCCGTGTATGAAAAATTTTTCATGCTTATTAATTGGTCATATACATTTGTCATATTAATTATCTCAAATCCAGTATAAAGTACAAAACTCAAATACGGTATTAGTATCCTCCTATGTGGATCACGATGGATCTATGTGCATGTACCGTCTGCAAAGACTGCTTTGTCGATCAGATGCCGATCCGTAGTAGACATTTACGAGGTTTAAATGTAGTTAATCTGTACATCCCAGTAGTATGTATACAGGGTGTATCTAATCTCGTATTCGTACTCATACTTGCTGCTAAAGCTCCCTAATATGAGGGTAGTGAGGGCAAGTCGAAGAGGGCAAGTACTGAATAGACAATTTGTACAAATTAATGTACTAGCAGATCATTCAAAACATGTATAAAAAAAGAAAAAAGCGAAAATAAAAATCTATGTGGAATAGCCAATAGCTTGAATACGGGAAAATTTTGAAATTCTTGCGAATCTTGGAAATCGAACGAATATTTATGTTTAAACACAATTTGGCAAATGTATGACAAAAACGTTCGTGAACAAATAACAGCCACCATACACAAACTGGAGAGATACTTATCATTTATAGACCTGGAGGGAGGGGAATTATATCTTCCCGAGGGGGTAATATTTCGTCGAATTCCCCTCGCTCCAGGTCTATAAATTATATATTATATCGAAAAAACGTGTAGGCAGCGCAAAAGCTGGGTGAAATGGCTTCTTTTGCCTCCATTTTGAAATTGTTGACAACCTCGAGTCGTGTGCGAGGCATCCACGCGTGGTACACGCAAACCCGAATACCCCGCTGCAGCGGGGTATTCGAAGTCGAATACCCCGCTGCAGCGGGGTATTCGACTTTTACAGCATAATGTGAAAAAATTCGATGGAACTCCATGATTAATTTACTGATCACGTGGTACAAATCGAGCTTTGTGATTGGATGATTTACAGTTGAGATATAATTTTAAAATATATATATAGAGCGATTCAGTACGAAGTATTTCGATCTGTAGAAGTGTTTTACTGACCAGGGCAGAGTTCTTGTCCACTGACATATGTATACATGGGATGATATCAAATGACAAATGATTTCGTGAGTCACACGGTCATGACATCAGTCATCAGTTTACAATTTGTCATTTGTTTTACAATATGTCTCCCAAACTTTTTCATTTGGCACATCATGTAAGAAACAGTCATGCTATCATATAAGTATTTTGGGTAAAACTCGCTTCGACATGCCTAGATTTGATGTCGTGATCATAAGAATCCAGTAAGCAGGGCCTGTGTTGGATACTCTATCCGTAATTAAAAAAGCTTTCTATATAAACTATCGTCATTTCCCCAACTTATCTGCAATAATATGGCTACATCGATGGCTATGCCCTAATTGCAGGGGTGACGGAGGTTGCCTTTTGAGGATGAGATGATTGGCAATGCGGCAATGATGAAGATTGACGATTGGTAACATTTGATATGATTCCGTTATAGGAGTTGTAGAATACATAATATTGTGGATTTGAAAATTATATTTATGAAATGCTACGAATATGTGTTTGTTGTTTAGCAAAACCCAGGTGCAATATGGAAACGCGTGAGATGCCTTGGCCAGAATGAATGCCGGTTTTTTGGCTTCTTGCCATTCTGGTCAAGTACCTTTCGTTTGTTTTTCGTTGAAAACTGTAGTTATAATTCATCAGGTTCCAAGCATAACTAGGGAAAGCACGTTTCTAACCCGCTAGCAGGTCTTGGAACGACGTGCTCGCATATGTGATTTGTGGTAATGAGCGGAAATAGTGTGACGTTAATTCGTGGCGAGATCGGTGATGATGGTGAAGTCCAAATATACATGAGCATGCTGTTTATCCGTATGTAGTGGGCTGTTGGTTTGCTATTGGGGGCTAATCCCTGAATCGATTGGTTTCTGTTCTCTGAATTGATTGGTTCCATAAAACATCCCCATGCAATGTGTGGTGATTTTGTGAGAAAGGGAGGTATTCAATCCCACGTGTATTCCCGTTAGTGAAATTATATAAAGCGCGGCATGGGAGCGTGCCGGGGAAATGATCATCATCATTGCCACATTGCCAATCATCTCATCTTCAAAAGGCACCCTCCAACACCCCTGCAATGAGGGCATAGCCATCTCCACAGGATCTGAATACCTGCAACCACAGTCCACATAGTAGAATAAAAATATTGAGTAAAACCGTGTTTTTACGTGGACTCTGTGTTTTTACGTCCACTCCGTGTTTTTACGTCCACTGCGTGTTTTTACCACTCCGTGTTTTAAAGTTTTGGACACTTCACTCCGGGACTCCGTACTCCGGAACTCCGACTCCATGTTTTCATGCATACCTAAATTGCTGACGCTTTTTGCAGTTAAATTGCTGACGTATCCGCTGCAAATCAGAAAGTTGCTGAGCTTATTAACTGTTTCCATTCATTTAAATTTCGCGCATGCGCATAACTAACAAAATATCCAACGTCCATGACAAAGAATTTTGACAACTTTCGAATCCGCTATGTTTCGTGACAATACCCGGGTGTAATTCCTAATCTCCGGGCGGAATTAGTACCCTCGCACTATGCTCCGCACCTGCTAGACCGGGGATTACGTCTTAAATAAGTAAATGGAATACAAAGTTGTTAAATACAGTTTCAACCTGTGTCTTGTTGGAATACTTCATTTTCCATGCATATTATACTTTCTATTCGTTTTAAAGTTCTTTTCGGTTGAAAGTTTTTATCTTGTAGTAAATTTTAGAAAACAAATCTAACCTTCAAATTAAGGTGATTTCGTATGGCATCCACAGCCTATATAAACTTCCGTAAGACATAATATAAATATAATTAATTGATTTGCCTTCAGCGTTTAAACGGTGACATTTCTTAAAGAACTCCCTTTACCTTTACAAGTGCCGCGTCTGGTATGGTCATTACGTGTTAATTTCTAATTAGTAGAGTACATCTGATATATGTCATCATTGATATTGCTTAAAGATGTTTACGGCAGCAACAATAGAAGCGTTGCGAAAGCTCTTCAGCAAGCAGTTCATTAGCCTACATCACTCTTTTGTGTACTTCCTGTTCATTGACCAGTCAGGTCTAAAATTAACCGGTCAATGAATGACTTCCTGCTTTATTGCGAAATACGAATTGCAAAAAAAGGGCAATGAAAACACGTAACTTACAGGAAGTCGGTTTCCTAATGTATATAACATTATAACATGTACTCCGCGTCTACACCCGCAAATGTACGCAAATAATTATTTCAAAATTTTAAAGACAAACTAAAACGATGGAGACTACACCTGCGTATAAATATTCTTTTATTTCAGTTGCTGTATTTGGAATTTTCGGTAACATTTTGGTCATAATCTCTATATTAAGACAAAGAAGACTTTTGAAGAACAACTACTACCTTCTTGTTTTACACCTTGCCGTCTGTGATCTGGGATGGCTGGTTGTATTTATTTGCACTTATGTCAGACAAGAAATCTTTCTTGGAGAGTTTAATACGAAAACCTATTGTTTTTCTTTTGAGATCAGATCTATCTTTCATATCACAGGAGTATATATGATGTTAATGATTTCAATTCTTCGTTATTACGCTACAGTATATCCATTCAGACCAGACATCAGCGGACGGAAATTAAACACTGTTTGCGGTTTAGGATATTTTCTTGGCTTCATCGTTGGCTACGGAGTACGTACACCGCTATGTTTTCTAAAGAAGAACTTCCCCGCTCAGACGATGTATACAGAGCTCTACTATGCGTACCTAATATTCATTTATTATGTTCCGACAGTAGTCATGGCTGTGTTGTATTCTAAAGTATATCGGGCACTCGTGAACCAAAACAAATATTTGAAGAGCTTAATTGGTTCGAATGCAGTGGCACAAAGTAATTCTCGCGCGTCCTTAAAAATCGTTAACTATATTAAAAACCATCGAACTTTTCTTGTTTGTGTCGGCACCATTCTTTGCTATGCAGTTGGAAATCTTCCCATCTCTGTGTATTTCGTTTTGGAGGTTGCCGAGCAAACAAGTATACTCCTGAAACATCCGTGGACATGGCATTTGGCTATTATTTTAAGAGTTGCTGGATCGTGTTCGATTAATCCTCTTATATACGGAATATTAGACAAAAAATTGCTAAAATTTTGGAAAATTTGTTCAAAGACAAAGGAGGCCATTACCAGAAATTGGTGACAAAATGGCTGTCGCTGGCTTTTTGCGCTAATTTGCATTTAATCCATACATAATGGCCTTCCAGTTTACTACAAAATACATTGTGAGTGAAAATATAAAACGTCGTAACGTCAGAGCCACAGGCACAGACTTGCATGGAGCACTGCTGGCCGAACACTAGATCGATAGAACAGCTGTTTAGAAACGTTTTAGTAACCGAATCTTTTACCTTGGGTACTTCTGCAGTCTGCGAAATTAAAAATATATTGCTTAAAATCTGGCCGTGTTCTCTCAACGAACTTATAAAATCGTTCACATTCATACGCCGGAACATTTCGATTCGGATTGTTGATGAATTGACGTGTAATATACCATGAAATTTTGTTAAAGATATTGTCTTTCGTATTCCTGATATAAATTTTTCTGTACGGTCCGGATTATTTCTGCAATCACCCTTAAAAAATATTATCAGTCTCATCAGGCAGTTCAACCATACGAACCGTATGTACACATTTGAACACAGTCAGTTGGCGGAACGTAGTATCCCCCAAGGTAAGTAATTCGATCATCAAAGCGTTGTAAAATGGCTGTTCTATTGATCCAGAGGTCGGCAGACAGTGGGCAACATCCAGGGTAACGACAATTTCAGGAGTTGTACTTTTGCTATATGTATTTTATAGCGAAAGTCAAAGGCCATTATTGTTGAAAGTTAAATGCGTATTAGTTTATATGCAAATCACCATGTCGCAGATGTTGAATAATTGTATACTGTTCAACGCCTTCTCTATACTGTTAACTAACTTCAACGCCTTATATCGTATTTATTGCCTTGTACCATTTTAGATCACAAAGTAAAGCATTGACGATGTTATTTGAAAGATAAATTTAAAAACATATAATACTATCGAGATTGTAGCCGCCGTTCAGCCGGGAAAGTCTGACTATAACCTCCTTTTTAGTACGACTCTAAAAGACCACCTGTGCGTTCCACCTGTTCTTCAATGGGTTTGTTCGGAATAAGGAATTAAAGGCGTGGTTTCAGTACTTCGCCTTGCAGGTTGTTTGCTGGCATTAACACTAGGATGGCTTCTTCTGTAATTAATCTTGTGTTGTTTCAAAACCTTTTGAAATAGCATCTTCAGGACATCCGAAGAGAGGTCATCCAACTTGTGCTGTACAAGCAATTCTAGAGCTTTTGATGTCAGGGTGTTTAATCCTTATGCTTCGACACATCGCCGCCAGACTCTTACCAGCTCGTTTAACGCCAACGAACGTGTGAAGAAACGTCTGTATAATCAAAGAATTGTTGAAGTTGAACATGGCTCCTTCACCCCAGTCGTTTTTAGTGCCTATGGGGGATGTGGAAGGGAGACTTCTCACTTGCTCTCGTTCCTAGCAGGCAAACTGGCTGAGAAAAAGAACTGTAGCACCTCTATCGTTCTCAACTGGTTACGTAAGAAGATAGCTTTCGCTCTTCTTCGCGCTAGGGTTGTGTGTTTTCGTGGTAGTCGTTCCTGGAGAACCCTAAACATTCCTTCAACTACAGATATCTCGTTGTCGGAATGGAACTCTAATATTAGATAAAGTAGTTTTCTCTAGTTTATATTTAAGTTTATATGCGTAATTTTATATTTTTTCTTGTATTGTGCATGCTTTATAAAAGTATATGATATCGATTTATTATGTATTTATAGTAATGTTCGAATAAATTTTATATAAATTCTAGAGCTTTTTGATTATCAAATCCATGCGGTTTTTTATCTTTTCCCGAAATCACATTTTTCTTCCAAGAAAAATCGACATACATGCAGCTTCGCGCAGGAATCAGGAGAGCACTTTTGGTTGGAGTGTGGAAACATGAACGAGTCGCACAATTCTAGCGAAGTCTTGACTCCAATATACTGCTTACCCTTGATTGTTTGAACAGTAAACTTTCCAGAATTGGAGTCGACGAAAGTCTTCTCCACGTCGTATTGCTTAAAATAAGAGAGAATAAATAACAGTTGCAATAAGTGCACGTGAATGAATGAATTCCAAACATTTTGAACAAACGTTCAAGTCAGCTGTACCTCTATACATCCCATTAGTTCCATAAAGCAAATACTATCGTTCTCATCAATTGAGATTTGGCAGCATCAGGAATATAATATAATTTTGGGGTGTTCCAACTGATTGATAATAATTTCCAAACGTGTGACAATGTTACACTTAGACATGCAAATTTTATGGGACAAAGGAAAGTAACGCAAACTTAAATTTATTTTTAATATATTTCTAATAACCATATTTACCGCAAACGCAAACTTTACCATAGTGCAGCCTAAATCATATCTTAATATCTAACGTGAGGGTTTGCGATGGATATAGCATATGTAACGAACAATTTGATACGTTAGTACAAAGTGTTTATACAAATAGTGCATGCGTATAATATGCAAATCAGTTACAAACACTACTGGTTGTATCGGAAATATTCAACCACCAGTGTTTGTAACTGACTTGCATATTTATTAAAATCTTATTGATTACAAATATAGCCTATATTCAATACAACACGGCCGATCGTGTTGTAAACATTACATAGTATATACTTAATACCTATAAAAGTCCTATTCTATGCATTTAATAAGTAAAATATTAATTTCATTTTGAAAAAATTCAACTGCGTTACTTCACCTCTACATGGTATATTCTTGCAAGCATTTCACCACATCAGCGAATGTTGAACGAAATTTATCGCGATGTAAAATCAAAAGGAGAACAGTTTTAATTTCAAATGCGTTTGCACAACGTTTTCATTAGCATTAGACGTTCGAGGCTGAGATTCATTTACAATTAACGGTTTCATGTTCTTTGAATAGAGAAAATTTCTTCGTCATTGCGAAGATGCTAAAGCATGAGCGGCCAAGACACTTCTAGCATTCTTAGTCAATCGAAAGCTTGGGGCAGCAATGTTGGCCCAATTTAAACTAGCTATAGAGACAAATAATCCGTCTAGACGAACTCGGGCAACGAAAGATAGTTCGCCTTCTAGTTCGTTTGTGCGTATTACTCTTAAATAAGTTTAGAAATTTATGAATGTGTATTAGTAGTAATGTCCCGGACCTATAGTGGGATTTTTTGCTGACATATCATTTTTATAGTGGGGGATGACGTCACCCCGGACCTATAGTAGGATTTTTGCTATGACGTCATGTTATGAGGCACGTGTTTTTAAATCATAATGGTTAATGACATCATGTGATAAAACGTATTTTTAAAATTATTGTAGATAATATCATAAAAGCGTGTGTTTTTATTTATGGTTTTATTTATTATAACATCATGGAAAGTATAAGTAATGTTACGAATCGAATTCAAAACATCAATACTTTTTAATGTCTTCTAGAGGATCGGGTACTTGTTCCGGCTCTTCAATAATCGACTCTTGAATAACCTCTTCTTCTATATATGTAGTTCCGCAAATGTCCTCTTCAAGATGCGATATTTCGCGAGCAAACCCGTCTTCGATCTTAATTGTCCCGTCGACTTCCACAATTGCTTTTTGTACTGAAGTGATATCTAAAGGCAAAAGTAAAAACTAAAGCAAAATTAAATATCATTCATAAAACAACAACAACATTTAAAAACAAAAACAAACAAAAAAACCCCAACCTTTTAATATGTCCCCGCGGGACACTTTCAAATTCCAGTCTTGTGTTTTTGTAATATCTCTGACGGACGGATTTGCAGCTGTTATTTCATGAAACACTCTTGAATATTCGGAAAATATGTTCGGATATCTTCTCCGAACCCAGCAGTTAAGCGGTGCGTTGAATTTCTCTTGGTCTCTTATCCTTCTCTTTCTTAGTCTCTCGCGATAATTCTTATCCAAGTCGCTTCTTTTTCGCCCCATAACTTGTCGATGTTTGATCTCGTACACTCTGAATCGATAATTTTTATAGCAAAAAACAGGATAACAAATGAACCAATCGTTGCGTACGAACAAAATTTTTAAAACAACTTTTTAAAAGCTGCATATGTGATTGGATAATAAAAACACGTGTCATTATCCCATCGCATTCGAATAATAAAAACACGTGTCATTATTCCATCGCATTCGAATAATAAAAACACGTGTCATTATCCCATCGCAATCCAATAATAAAAACAGGTGTCATAATCTCACGGTAAAACTTATAAAAACATGCACAGCCACTTTTAAAAACACACGTAAATATAAAGATGGAAAAAATCGTTCGTCTAATATAATGGTTTTCACATTCAAAAAACATTTTATTGCAAAGAATTAGGCCTCATGAAAATTAAAGATGAGAACGCACAATCGTTCTTCTTTAAAATCCCATATAAATGGGGAAATTTGACTGAAAACGAAAAAAAGGAATGTCGGTATTTAACAAAACATAATTATTCAAAAACTTCCGTTCAAAGGACCCCTCGGCACCGCAATTCATGAAGCGTATGAAATTGATGGAATCGTAAAATCATTATACGAAAACATTAAATTTGACGAAAATAGCACTATAGCATACAAAGGGGGTGCATTGAGAAAGAATTACTCACAAAACTGGACATCCCGTGCATAAACCTGGAAATTTTTGGATGCCCGAAAGCCAGCGACTGCGTTTCGTGGTTACTGGTTGAAAAAAAGGGATCTCTCATATATTATCCACATATAATTTTAAAAACACGTGTTTTATGACATGATTTAAAAACACGTTCTTTATTACATGACGTCATTATAATCACTATGTGTGACGTCATTATAAATCATTAATTCAAATTCAAAACAACACGTGTCTTTATGAATGTGACGTCATCCCACAATAAAAAATGATTACGTCAGCAAAAAATCCCACTATAGGTCCGAGACATTACTACTTCTATTATCTTTTTTATGAGTAGTTTGAAATCCAATACGGCAAATTGTTAAAGATAGTCCATATAATTATTTTATAACATTATTATAACAGTTCTTAAGGTACTAGGGAATGTTCATTTCACATGCATATTATACTTTCTATTCGTTTTAAAGTTCTTTTGGGTTGCGAGTTTTTATTTTGTAATAAATTTTTGAAAACAAATCTAACATTCAAAAGGCGGTTTATTAAATCATCCATATCGTATATAAACGTGCGTAAGACATCATAATGATTATAAATAATTAATTTATTTGCCTTCAGCGTTTAAACAGTGACATTACTGAAAGAACTCTGCTTACTTTTACGAGTGCCGAGTCTGCTATGGGCATTACGTGTTAACTTCTAATTGGTAGAATACATCTGGAATATTTCGTCATTGATATTGCTTAAAGATGTTTACAGTCGCAACAATAGAAGCGTCGCGAAAGCTCTTCTGCAAGCACTTCATTAGCTAACATCACTCTGTTGTTTACTTAATTCCTGTTCATTGAACAGTATAAGGTTGGTTCATGAAACAAATGTAAATTTAACTGATCAGTAAATGATTTCCTGCTTCATTGCCCAATAAGAATTGCCAAAAAAATGGCAAAAATTGATTGGTTAATGAAAACACGGATACAGGAAGTCGATTTCCTAATATATATGTATATCATAAACTCTGTATGTATAACCGCAAATGTACGCAAATAATCATTTCCAAATTTGAAAGACAAACTGAAACGATGGAGATTACAGCTGCGTACAAATATTCTTTCACTTCAGTCATTGTATTTGGAATTCTCGGCAACATTTTGGTTATCATCTTTATATTAAGACAAAGAAGACTTTTGAAGAACCACTACTACTTTCTTGTTTTACACCTTGCCGTCTGTGATCTGGGATGGCTGGTAGTATTCATTTGGACTTATGTCAGACAAGAAGTCATTCTTAATGGCGGTGAAAAAGATCTTAAAACGAAAACCTATTGTCTTTCTTTTGAGATAACATCTATCTTCCATCTCGCAGGAGTATATATGTTAATGATTTCAATTCTTCGTTATTACGCTACAGTATATCCATTAAAGCCAGACATAAGCGGACGGAAAATAAAAACTGTTTGCAGTTTAGGATACTTTCTTGGCTTCATCGCTGGCTACGGAGTACGTACATCGCTGTGTTTTCTAAATAAGGACTTCTCCACTCATACGATGTATACAGAGCTCTACTTTGCGTACCTAATATTCCCTTATTCTGTTCCGACAGTAGTCATGGCTGTGTTGTATTCTAAAGTATATCGGGCTCTCGTGAATCAAAACAAATACTTGAAGAGCCTAGGTTCGAATGCAGTGGCACAAAGTAATTCTCGCGCGCCCTTAAAAATCGTGAACTATATTAAAAACCATCGAACTTTCCTATTTTGTGTCGGCACCACTCTTTGTTATGGAGTTGGAAATCTTCCCATCTCTGTATATTTTTGTTTCCATGTTGCCAAGCAAGCTAGTATACTACAGAAGCATCCGTGGACTTGGCATTTAGCTCTTATTTTAAGAGTTGCTGGATCGTGTTCGATTAATCCTCTTATATACGGAATATTAGACAAAAAATTGCTAAAATTTTGGAAAATTTGTTCAAAGGGGACGAGAGAATAATTGAGCAGTTCTGTTACCGCCTTCTGTATACTGTTGAACTACTTCAACGCCTTATATCGTGTTTATTGGCTTGTACCATTTTAGATGACAAACAAAAACATTGACGATGTTATTTGAAAGATAAATTCAAAAATATAGAATGCTACCGGCATTGTAGCCGGTGTGCAGCCGGGAAAGTCTGGCTATATAAGCTCATTTTTAACATGAGTCTAACGGACCACCTGTCCTTTTTAAGGAGATCGTGAGAGCCTCTATTAAAATATAGTATATTATTACGTCTTAAATAAGTAAATGGAATCAGTAGAGTTGTTAAATACAGTTTCAACCTGTGTCTTATTGTCGGAATCCTATACTGACTCTCATGACGTCTTATCAAGTATATCAATGGAAGGTAGTGTGCAATCGGCAAAAAGCGCTTTAGGAGGGAAAATTTAGGAGTGAAAATCTGAATAAACTCCTTTTTTGCATGACTCCCACAGGCAACCTGCTTTGGTTATGGGGACTGCCATGTTAGTATAGTTCGCGTATTACTCTTAAATAAGTTTAGAAATTTATGAATGCGTATCATCTTTTTCATGCGTAGTTTGAAATCCAATACAATTTTTTATAAAGATAGTCCATATAATTATTTTATAACATAATCATAACAGTTCTCAAGGTACTAGGGATTGTTCATTTCGAATGCATATTACACTTTCTCTTCGTTTTACAGTTCTTTTCGGTTGCGAGTTTTTATCTTTGAAATCTTATAAATTTTTGAAAACAAATCTAGCATTCAAAAGGCGGTTCATTAAATCATCCATAGCCTATATAAACTTGGGTAAGACATGATAGTATAAACAAGACGCCTGTTCTGGCATTAACTCCGGCGTGCCGCGCACATACCAGTCTTCAATATAAAGCTTCTGAACATAAACAATACAGTTCATTTTCATTTAGATGCCTTAATTGCGAACCTAAATGTTGTTCGATCGCGAAAATCAGAAGCACATCGTACTTTGAAAAGTATAGAAGTTCAATTGTTCAAAAATGTAAATAAGCCGTATGATACGTTCACTTTGTCTTACACTTTGCCTTTGGAATTCGCGCTTATATATTAAATTTTCAATCCTGTGCAAACTACGACATGTCAACGCGCCCATACACGGCCACATCTTGTTAAACGGCGAAATAGCAGCGGTATTATTAAAATAGGACCAGAATCTACATGTACTAAATATGTTCTTACCCCAATTCAATCTAAAATTAATCGAACAGCATCAAAAGAACGGTTTATTCGTTCCTCTTGGAGGAATTGCCGTATCATGCGAGCAAAATCGAATCGCACATCGGAGAATTAGCCAAAGCTGTGCACCACAATTCTTTAGAGACAAGACAGGGAGTAGATAAATGCGATCACATACACATTTCAAATACTAGTATATTTCGAGCCATTACACGCTTGCAAAACAAAACCGAGGCGAATTTTTAACTCCGTCGCTGACGCCGGAGTAATAATTAATTTATTTCCCTTCAGCGTTTAATAAACGGTGGCATTACTTAAAGAACTTTGCTTACTTTTACGAGTGCCGCATCTCGTGTGGGCATTACGTGTTCACTTCTTATTGGTAGAATACATCTGGAATATGTCGTCATTGATATTGCTTAAAGATGTTTACGGCAGCAACAATAAAAGCGTTGCGAAAGCTCTTCAGCAAGCAGTTCATTAGCTAACATGACTGTTGTTTACTTAACCCTCGTTCATTGACCAGTAAGGTTGGTTCATGCATGAAACAAACCTAAATTTGACACATCAATAAATGACTTCCTTCCTCATTGCCCAATACGAGTTGCCAAAAAAAGGCAAAAATTGATTGGTCAATGAAAACACGGTCACAGGAAGTCGTTTTCCTAATATATATATGATGAACACCGTATATGACCGCAAATGTACTGTACGCAAATGAATAATTTCAAAATTTTAATGACAAACTGAAACGATGGAAACTACAGCTGCGTACAAATATTGTTTGACTTCAGTTATTGTATTTGGAATTCTCGGCAACATTTTGGTCATCATCTCTATATTAAGACAAAGAAGACTTTTGAAGAACCACTACTACTTTTTTGTTTTACACCTTGCCGTCTGTGATCTGGGATGGCTGGTTGTATTCATTTGCACTTATGTCAGACAAGAAATCTTTCTTGGAGAGCTTAATACGAAAACCTATTGTTTTTCTTTTGAGATCAGATCTATCTTTCATATCGCAGGAGTATATATGATGTTAATGATCTCAATTCTTCGTTATTACGCTACAGTATATCCATTGAAGCCAGACATTAGCGGACGAAAATTAAAAACTGTTTGCGGTTTAGGATACTTTATTGGCTTCATCGCTGGCTACGGAGTACGTACACCGCTATGTTTTTTAAATAAGAACTTGTCCACTCATACGATCTATACAGAGCTCTACTATGCGTACCTAGTATTCCTTTATTCTGTTCCGACAGTAGTCATGGCTGTGTTGTATTCTAAAGTATATCGGGCACTCGTGAACCAAAACAAATACTTGAAAAGCTTAGGTTCGAATGCAGGGGCACAAAGTAATTCTCGCGCGTCCTTAAAAATTGTGAACTATATTAAAAACCATCGAACTTTCCTTGTTTGTGTCGGTACCATTCTTTGCTACGCATTTGGAAATCTTCTCATCTCTGTGTATTTTGTTTTGCACGTTGCCGAGCAAGCTAGTATACTACAGAAGCATCGGTGGACTTGGCATTTAGCTCTTATTTTAAGAGTTGCTGGATCGTGTTCGATTAATCCTCTTATATACGGAATATTAGACAAAAAATTGCTTAAATTTTGGAGAATTTGTTCAAAGGGGAGGAACAATAATTGAACAGTTCTGTATACTGTTACCGCCTTCTGTATACTGTTGAACTACTTCAACGCCTTATATCGTATTTATTGGCTTGTACCATTTTAGATGACAAACAAAAACATTGACGATGTTATTTGAAAGAGAAATTCAAAAACATAGAATGCTACGGGCATTGTAGCCGGCGTGCAGCCAGGAAAGTCTGGCTATATAAGCTCCTTTTTAACATGAGTCTAACGGACCACCTGTTCTTTTTAAGGAGATCGTGAGAGCCTCTATTAAAATATAGTATATTATTACGTCTTAAATAAGTAAATGGAATAGAGTTGTTAAATACAGTTTGAACCTGTGTCTTATTGTCGGAATCCTATACTGACTCTCATGACGTCTTATCAAGTACATCAATGGAAGGTAGTGTGCAATCGGCAAAAAGCGCTTTAGGAGGGAAAATTTAGGAGTGAAAATCTGAATAAACTCCTTTTTTGCATGACTCCCACAGGCAACCTGCTTTGGTTATGGGGACTGCCATGTTAGTATAGTTCGCGTATTACTCTTAAATAAGTTCAGAAATTTATGAATGCATTCACATGTGTATTATCTTTTTCGTGCGTAGTTTGAAATCCAATACAAATTTTTAAAGATAGTCCAGATAATTATTTTATAACATAATCATAACAGTTCTCAAGGTACTAGGGATTGTTCATTTCGAATGCATATTATATACTTTCTAATCGTTTTAAAGTTCTTTTGGGTTGCGAGTTCTTATGTTTGAAATCTTATAATTTTTGAAAACAAATCTAACATTCAAAAGGCGGTTTATTAAATCATCCATAGCTTATATTAACTTGGGTAAGACATAATAATACTAGAGGGCATTCGGAGACTGCATACCTCCGCCCGTGTTACTAAGCCATAATACACGTCCTAATTATGCGCCTCATTACGCATTCAGTGAGTTTTTCTTAATTGACCGGGAAAAGCAAGACAAACTTTTGTTCATTTCTCGTTCAATTTTTAACTAAATTCAACCAAATTTTAATCACTTCTTTCTTTGCCGACGGGAAATGCATTCCTAAAATTTTGTACGAATATGTTCGCTATTTTTTTAGTTATCGTGCTCACAGACAAACACACACACACATACACACTAGTATATTTCGCGCCATTACACACTAAGAAAAAAACAAAAACAAAACAAAACCGAGGCGAATTTTTAACTCCGTCGCTGACGCCGGAGTAATAATTAATTCATTTCCCTTCAGCGTTTAATAAATGGTGACATTACCTAAATAACTTTGCTTACTTTTACGAGTGACGCGTCTGGTGTGGGCATTACGTGTTAACTTTTTATTGGTAGAATACATCTGGAATATGTCGTCATTGATATTGCTTAAAGATGTTTACGGCAGCAACAATAAAAGCGTCGCGAAAGCTCTTCAGCAAGAACTTCATTAGCTAACATGACTGTTGTTTACTTAACCCCTGTTCATTGACCAGTAAGGTTGGTTCATGAATAAAATCTAAATATGACAGATCAATAAATGACTTCCTTCCTTATTGCCCAATACGAATTGCCAAAAAAAGGCAAAAATTGATTGGTCAATGAAAACACGGTCACAGGAAGTCGATTTCCTAATATATATATCATGAACACCGTATATGACCGCAAATGTACTGTACGCAAATGAATCATTTCAAAATTTTAATGACAAACTGAAACGATGGAAACTACAGCTGCGTACAAATATTGTTTGACTTCAGTTATTGTATTTGGAATTCTCGGCAACATGTTGGTCATCATCTCTATATTAAGACAAAGAAGACTTTTGAAGAACAACTACTACCTTCTTGTTTTACACCTTGCTGTCTGTGATCTGGGATGGCTGGTTGTATTCATTTGCACCTATGTCAGACAACAGGTCTTTCTTGGTGAAAGAGAGCTTACCAAAACCTATTGTCTTTCTTTTGAGATCAGATCTATCTTTCATCTCGCAGGAGTATATATGATGTTAATGATTTCAATTCTTCGTTATTACGCTACAGTATATCCATTAAAGCCAGACATTAGCGGAGGGAAATTAAAAACCTTTTGCGCTTTAGGATACTTTCTTGGCTTCATCCCTGGCTACGGAGTACGTACAACGCTATGTTTTCTGAGGAAGGACTTCTCCGCTCATACGATCTATACAGAGCTCTGCTATGTGTACCTAATATTCCTTTATTCTGTTCCGACAGTAGTCATGGCTGTGTTGTATTCTAAAGTATATCGGACACTCGTGAACCAAAACAAATACTTGAAGAGCTTAGGTTCGAATGCAGTGGCACAAAGTAATTCTCGCGCGTCCTTAAAAATCGTGAACTATATTAAAAACCATCGAACTTTCCTTGTTTGTTTCGGCACCATTCTTTGCTATGCAGTTGGAAATCTTCCCATCTCTGTGTATTTCGTTTTGGAGCTTGCCGAGCAAACTAGTATACTGCTGAAGCATCCGTGGACATGGCATTTAGCTATTATTTTAAGAGTTGTTGGATCGTGCTCGATTAATCCTCTTATATACGGAATATTAGACAAAAAATTGCTAAAATTTTGGAAAATTTGTTCAAAGGGGACGACAGGATATAATTGAACAGTTTTTTTTACTATTTAACGCCTTCCGTATACTGTTTAACTACTTCAACGCCTTATATCGTGTTTATATGCTTGTGCCATTTTAGATGACAAACAAAAACATTGACGATGTTATTTGATGAAAGACAAATTTAAAAACATAGAATGCCACCGGCATTGTAGCTAACGCGCAGTCGGGAAAGTCTGGCTATATAACCTCCTTTTTAGCAAGACTCTAACAGACCACCTGTCCTTTTCAAGGATATTGTGACAGCTTCTATTAAAATATATAGTATACTATACATTATTACGTCTTAAGTAAGTAAATGGAATACAAAGTTATTAAATAGAGTCTCAAACTGTGTCTTGTCAGAACCTATATTGACACCTATGACGTCTTATGAAGTACATCAACTGAAGGTTGTGTTCAATTGGCAAAAAGCGCTTTATTTACTACCAGGTTACCATTGTTATACCCAGAACCGTTTCACACAAGCCACTATAGCCTTTTCAACAAAAACATTTCAAAAGAGTGTACCTTTGTAAAGAAAGCACCTTGTAAAGAAAGAACGCTAAAACAAAATATTCGAATAAAGAGGTATTTCCTCACTATTCCAGATCGATACAGTATTGGGTAAAAAGTATAATTACCATCCACTCAAAGATTGCACTGTCTGTCTCGTTCTGGTGGTTCTTTATTGGGTTTGTTTGGAGTAGGGAATTTAGGCGTGGTTTCGGTACTGCGCCTTGCAGGTTGTTTACTGGCATTAACACTAGGATGGCTTCTTCTGTAATTAATCTTGTGTTGTTTCAAAACCTTTTGAAAAAGCATCTTCAGGACATCTGAAGAGAGGTTATCCAACTTGTGCTGTACAAGCAATTCTAGAGCTTTTTTATTATCAAATCCGTGCGGTTTTCTACATCTTTTCCCGAAATCACATTTTTCTTCCAAGAAAAATCGACATACATGCAGCTTCGCGCAAGAATCAGGAGAGCACTTTTGGTTGGAGTGTGGAAACATGAACGAGTCGCACAATTCTAGCGAAGTCGTGACTCCAATATACTGCTTACCCTTGATTGTTTGAACAGTAAACCTCTGAGGATTGGATTTGACGAACGTCTGGGTCTTCTCCGCGTCGTATTCCTTAAAATAGAAGAGAATAAATCACAGTTGCAATTGGTGCACGTGAATGAATGAATTCAAAACTTTTTAGTCAACTATGCCTCTGTAAATCCATTATTCTATAAAGCAAATACTATCGTTTTCATCAATTGAGATTTGGCAGCATCAGGAATATATAATTTTTGGGTGTTGGAACTGATTGATAATAATTTCTAAAGTGTGACAATGTTACACTAAGAAATGCAAATTTTATGGGACAAAGGAAAGTAACGCAAACTTAGATATACTTTTAATACATTTCTAGTAACTATATTTACCTCAAACTTTACCATAATGCGGCCTAAGTCATATCTTAATGTTTACCCTGAGAGTTTGGGATGCATGGATATAGCATATGTAACGAACAATTTAAAAAGTGTTTATATATATACTAGTAAGAGTGCGTATAATAAAATAGCGCAAATCAGTTACAAACAGTTGTGGTTGTATCGGAAAAATACAACCACCAGTGTTTGTAACTGACTTGCATATTTATTCAAATCTTATTGATTAGAAATATAGCCTATATTCAAAACAACACGGCCGGTCGTGTTGTAAACATTACATATAGTATATACTTAATACCTATAAATGTCTTATTCTATACATGAATAACTCAAATTTCTATTTGAAAAATTCAACTGCGTTACCTCATCTCCGGTATATTCTTGCAAGCATTTCACCACATCAGCGAATGGTAAACGAAATTTATCGCAATTTAAAATCAAATGCGAGAACAGTTTTACTTCCAAGGGCGTTTGCACAACGTTTTCATTGGCACTAGACGTTCGAGGCTGAGATTCTTTTCCCATTAACGGTTCCATATTTCTTCTTAGGAAAGAGAGAATTTCTTCTTCATTGCGAAGATGCTTTAAATCATGAGCGGCCAAGACTCTTTTAGCATTCATCGTCTCAAAACTGTGGCACAGACCGCAATCATCTTCAGACATACAGACGCCTTTAATATAGTCTGTACAGACGTGTAAAAAATTACACTTATCTCCTGCTGGGCATGTACTTTCCTTGCGATAAAGCCCACATCTTCTGGGACCAAACCTCTTGGCTGAATATCTATCTTTATCGTTTTTCAAGGCCTTTTGAAACAGCTTCTTCAAATTAACCGATGTCAAATTATCTAAATTGTGCTGAATCAGTAAGTTTTTAGTCTCACAATTGCTGAAGCTATGAGGTCTCTCACATTCTCTTCCTGAATCACACGAGTCTTCCAAAAACCCACGACATAAATGTAATTTGTCGCATGGACGCTGATCACAACGGCCATTCCGTGACGGGAACATGAATCGATCGCATAACTTTAATGATGATTTAGTTTCCACGAAATATTCGTCTTCAACTCTTTTTAGTGTGAATTCCTCTCGATGGGACTTTAGTAACTGCAACGTTTTCATACTGTCAAAGCCCTTAAGTGAAATAATATCATCAATTCCTAGTCGCTGTTGCGAGTTATTTATTGAGATATCGTCATTACGTATCAACGGTTATATCTTTATGTTACGAACTTCGTGATTTCCGGTTAACAAATTAGGGACTAAAGGTTTATGCTGTGAAAATTCAAAAGAAAATATGAAAATATTTCGCTAGCGAACGATTTTTCTGTAAGCGGAAATCCGCCTTAAGAGGCGTTCAAAGAGAAAATACTTCGTGCGTAATATGGCGTAAGTACCGGCATATAGACCTTGATATTTGGGGGGTGATATACAGATTCATAACACGTCAGTTGATAGTCTTACGGTAAAATATAAGGAGAAGGTAAAATATAGACCGGAAACTATATATACGTATTACTGAGCTTGTGAAAGATGAAAAAAAAACATGAAAGAATTTCGTTTAAAAACAACATGAAGGAATTTCGTTTTAAACCAATCAAAACATTTATTTACATTTTTAGGATAATTCAGCGAATCAATCTAAATTTTTATCCTTCACGTAAAATGGTAAATAATGTAGTCGCGATATTTACGAATTCTGATTGGGTTATGAAAATGTACAAAAATTTGGTAATTGGTCTGAAACGAAATTCCTCCTTGCTATTAAAGACAATCAATATTTGAGATTGTCATGCACTTGGCATTGAAAAGAATTTAAAGCCCATGTGTGAGATGAAACGAACAAGCGAAAGAAAAGACGAAAGAGACGAAAAAGGCAAAAAACACCTAAAAAAACCTATAAACCTAAACTTCCAAAAAACCTAACCCCTTTACCTTATCTTCAGTTAATCCTCGCAAAAAATTTTCAACGTCAGGATATGGCAAACGACATTCATGACCATGGGAAATCAAATGCGAAAATAGTTTTTTATCCAGCGAAGTTTGCTTTGGCTTTTTATTAGACGTTCTGGGCTGCGGTGTCTTTACAGATGATGGCTTCACGTTGCTTCTTAGAACAGAAATAATTTCCTCTTCATTGCGAAGATGCTTCAAATTATGAGAGGCCAACACTTTTCTGGCGTGCTTCGTCTCGAAACTGTGGCACAGACCGCAATCAACTTCAGACATACAAATACCATCAATAAAGTCTTTACAGACATGTAAAAATTTACATTTATCTCCTTCTTTGCATGTATTACCCTTGCGATAAAGCCCGCAACTCCTGGGACCCAACATTTTTGCTGCATGTTTAGTTTTTAGTTTTTTTAAAGCTCTTTGAAACAACTTCTTCAAAATAACCGATGTCAAATTATCCATGTTGTGTTGTTTCAACAAATGTTTCCTAACACCATGTTTTAATCCATGGGGTCTCGTGCATTCCTTTCCCAAATGACACGACCCTTCTAAAAACCAACGACATATATGTAACTTGTTGCACGGACGACGATTACAGCGTCCTTTCGTAAGCGAAAACATGAAACGATCGCACAACTTCAATGGAGATATGGCTTCCACGAAATATTTGCCTCCGACTGTTTTTACCGTAAATTTCTTTCGATGAAACTTCAGCAATTGCAACGTTTTCGTATTGTGGAAGCTCTTAAATGAAATTATGAAAGCAATTCACTCGAGATTCAAACAAGAAAAACTATTATAATCAATCGAAAGCTTTGGGCAGCAATGTTGGCCCGATTTATACTAACTATATAATTATAGCTACGAATAATCGGTGACGAACTCGGGCAAGCGAAAGATAGTTCGCTTTCTAGTCCGTTTGTGTGTAAACACGAGCAAACAGACGAATCATCCGTTAACACGAATTATCCGCATAATTGAGGTATCCCGTCTGTTAGTATAAATACGGGGTTGGGAACAAACTACGAAAAATTCATCATAAAACAGCTATTGTGCACTCTTTTTACCACAAATAATTTTCCAGTTCCCGTGCACTTTCTAAACGCGTGATTCCGTTTCGTTTGACATATTTGTCTACATAATTCCTCTAAATAGTTAATAAATAATATAAATCTATATAAAATATTAAAAAATCGTTATAATTATTAGGTGTGATAAATATTTAGGCAAGATAAATATTTTCCACGGAACGGCGAGAAATGCCAGCCAGCACAGAAGATTTTGAAATGCAACTTACAAGGAATTTTTCCCTTCAGTTGGCTATTTCAGAGGAAGTTTTGTTGATACACGGCCGATTTTGACAATCATTCGTCGTCCCCAGCTCCAATCTTTCAGACCCACGAACGCCAACGGAGCGAGAACTTATTCATCAGCAATTACATATAGCTACCCCTGTGTATGGGCTATTCTACAATCTGATTGGTCGGGATATATACCCACGCTATATCAGCTCAATATACAGTGAGTAGCAAAAACAAAAAGGGTACAGTTTTGCTCTGGAGTGATGAAGAATAAGTGAAAACCCTTTTTTAAAGTGCAGTGCCCAGAGATTCAAAACAAATCGACAAAAATGAGATAAAATATTTAGGGGAAGGTAAAATGACAAGAAAAAGTTTTTCGTTTATGAAAACGGGCTTTTAAATACAGGTAAATTCTTAGGAGCATTGTACCTGCATCGCAAAAGCGTAGGTTCGATTCCAGCGGAGAACTGCGATAGTTGGCTCACTTTTCCATCAACTGTTCCTGGCTATATATTAATTATATATATATATATATCGTGCTGGCTACATGCACCACTGCTTTGAAGCCAGCGCATGCAGCGGATGCATGAGGCACATTTTACAGAGCACATGGAATAACAATGATTCAGGGTATTGTAAAGCAGGTTACAAGTAGTAACAGATAACTAATAAAGAATTTGAATCGAGAATCGAGCATCGAGAAGTTTGATATTTTACATGCAGACGCGACGCCGCTCATCGTCCATCTCAAGCCCCACTGACACGGCACTCAATTTATTGGCACGGCACGGCTAAATTTGGTGTCCGTACCCAATTTCACTCCAGGCTACCAATATATTTTAGCTGTGTCGGCTCGACAAATTGAGTGTAATGTGAACTGGGTTTCGTGAGAAATTCTGGATTGCATTATAAAAATTATACTTTACGAGAATGCATGTGTAGAAATAACACAAAATACCTTCGTGAAAACACGTGTACGAATTCCTATTTAATAATACCAGGATAACACACCAATATATATGAAATACAGTCGAATGTAATTAATAAATGTCAACTGATATTATACGAAATTGGAAAATTTCTGAAATTCCCAGTTTCATACCTTATTTCCGCTGTATTTTCGCAAGATTTTCGCAACATCGGCAAGTGGCAAATCGCATTCCTTGCCATAGCGAATTATGTATAGGAACAAGCGTTTCAAAGTTCTGAAACTCACGTTCATTGCTTCTTTTATAATATTTACAATGACTCGTTGTAACTTATGCAAATAACATCGCAAAGCGGAAGTTGAGTTTAATGGAACTTTATTGTAATGCTTCCACACTGATAAAATATAATTCGCTGGTTCGAATATATACCTTGTTGTAGTAAAATTACAAAGGTTATTATTTACCTAAACCAATCTGTTGAAAAATTGCAATTAATCGTGCTTCCTCGCCGTGGTGCATGTTTTTTGGGACATCCTGCATACCGAATATCCTGTATTATTATATGGCAAGCGTCACTTCCGGCGAATCGAAATGGAGCTCAGTGATTGGCTGAGAAGAATTTTCAGTGGTCCATTACTTTCCCGTAATCAACCAGCGCTACCGGGGATCAATTACGAGATGAAAAACAAAGAAATTCTGAATGAAAAAAGCACAAATAAATGCTCAAGAGAAAATTTAATAAGACGTCTCCAGACAGTTTTGGTAAACTAAATAATTAAATATTTTGTTTTTGTTTTTATCAAATGCGTACCTGGGCTACTAATACGAACTCTTCAACGAAGAAACTCTTCGTTGCGTTGTACCGCGGCTTGAACACAGAAGACCCTGGGAACGAGGTTGGCATTCAGTCTTGTTTGTCTCAACTCTCAAGTGCAAATACATACCTTAAGCAATATAATAAACATTTTATTAACCTCGCTTGCTCGCTTTTTACAAAATATCTTTATCAATCTTGAAATTTCGAGTTCATTGTATGCTCAGCAAGTGCGTTTATTTGTAGACAAAACACGAACATAAACTCTCTAACACTTTTAATACCATTATACAATCTGAGTTCATTGATTGCTGCATTGAAGATCAAAGCTTCGCTCTAGCCAGGCTGTCATTTTGAATAAACCATGATTTTCATGGGTTATTGCGAATAAACCATGATTTTCATGGGTTATTGCGAATAAACCATGATTTGCATGGGTTATTGCGAATAAACCATGATTTTCATGGGTTATTGCGAATAAACCATGATTTTCATTGGTTATTGCGAATAAACCATGATTTTCATGGGACTATAGGTTAAAGGAGTATTGTTTACGTGAACATCGACATGAAACTTTACCTTATCTCAGTAGATTTCTCATTTTGACGAGCACACGAGGCAACGGAATTATCCATATATCAATACTCGACAATTACTGAGTCTGAAAGGTATTCGACATATTCTAGCTAGGGCGGACATATTCGCTATTTGTAGCGTGAACTTCCTAACAAAGATCTGTATTGGGCTTTGTAGGAACCTGAAATCGTTAAAATTAAACGCCATTTTGTAAAATAAAAATATAAATTGGTATAAATGGAGCGATCGGAGTCGTAGAATCCAACAGATTTTAAAAAACATCCGCTGTCGAACATCCAGAAATTTTTAATATTCCTTATTTACTGAACAAGATATATTTTTTCCTTTAAGACAAATAAAGCAAAGCAATAAAAATCAGTATTTGGCATTCACCAGCCAATCGGAAAGCTTAAAATGGGCGAATAAATGAGTCAATCAGTCAACCCCCCCCCAAAGATTAAGCATGCCAATGAGGAACCAGTGTTAGCCCTTAGGCTTAACCAGCTAATCGGAAACGCTTAAATTACGCAGATGAAAGACGGTCAGACTGATGCATCTGGCAACCCCTAGATCCGCCCACAGTTTCAGGCAAATTTTACTGAAGTTAAGGAACTTTAGACTTTTGACTTGCATTTTAAGGAATTTCAACCAGGTGGAAGTGTGATTGCCGCCATAATTTTGAATTTGTTCTCGCACGTGCATGTGATGTGAAATAAAATCTAACAGCAAATAGAATCTTTTATCATTATGCAAGCTTCAGATACAAAAGACATGCAACAAACAGAATGCTATCCTTTCATGTGATCAAACAGCCTGGGCAGGACAGTCAGAACTTGTTTTAACAGGTATGTTCACTAATCTTCTTCACTTCTTGTCTTTGTCAAATAAGTCTTGCACTTAATTTATTATTTATTAAATGACCTATATTTAAGTTTACTCCTGCTAAGATTGCAAAATCCAAAATTAAATTATTTTATCACAATTAATATATTTAATAAATGCATCAATCCCACAAATGGCAATGAAATATAGTTGGTGTATTGCTTATGATATATACTCTTCTTGTGTAATTCTTTTGTACTCATAACAAGAGTTAATAAACAATATGCCCTACTTACATTGCACTTGATCAATTAATTGACACAGCACTGCTAAATTCAGTCAATTAGCAAAATTGTATGTGCTCGGCTTTGTATATATATTTACAATAGGCTGAGCAAAGATAAAATTAAGTAGGGATGTATTCAATCCATCCTAAAAATAATTAGGTGAAGAGTTATCAGAGCTTAATCAACCTTAGGCTGCCTTATTCGGATGTAAATATGCAAATTACCTTGACCTTTCTTTTCTCTAAGTACTGTGTTTTTTTAATATAAAAAACGAGTTCTATATATTAGCTACCTTAAGAACACATTGGAATGTTCAAACTCCAAAATTTACCTTCAACAGAGAAATCTTAATTGTCATTAATGTTTTCCTTTCCTGGATAGAGGAATGGCTTTACAAAGTAGACATACTGATTTAAGATTAGGGTTGGGATTTGTTTCAGGATTAGGATTAGTCTTATAGCTAGAATCACCTTTATAATTTATATAATGTGATTGCATAATCACAACTTCTTGTATTTAATAATGGACTCCTATATGTGATTGACAATTTGCTAATGCCAATAATGCGGATAACATTTGACGGAGGTCATTTTGCTGGTAACATTGATCCATGTCAGAATAATTCTTGATTTCATGGAAAAACCAAATCCAATATAATTGTTTTATTATACATTTAAAGACATTTTTTATTTTATTTTCGCACTCTTTTGGTTTCACGTTTTTGGCGTGCAAAGTCTGGGCACAAGAGTCTAATAAATAATAATTCATTTTTAAATGCAAGTTCCATCGAAAAAAGTTTTTTGGATGGTGAGCACATGCAGCTGAAATTACATAATAAATACAGAATATTGAAAATTAACAGGTGGTTTAATTCTCACCTTGGTGTTGGAAGGAAACAAAACTGCTTTGGCACCATTCCATATGCGCTGGTGGAATGAGGAAATTCTACACAATGACGAGGCTGTGCTGCCTGAACTCATCCCAACTGATGAAACCTTCAACCAGTTTAAACGGGTATTCTTGGTACAGGTACATAATAATCTTTGCAAAATGCAGTAGCGAATTCTTCGAAGTTATCTGCGAAATGTAACTATTCGACTGGTGTTGTCAAATTTTGTCATTTCAAAATTTGTTTGCTCGGGTATACTAGGTTAGGTATATGCTCCCTCGCTTTATTTATTGACCAGCAATTTTTTCTCTCTGAACGGCAGCGATAAACCTTAAACTATCTGCTGTACAGATAGTTTTAATGCTGCACGTACAGAATAATAAAAAACAACAAAGAATACGTGCACAACTTGAACTCAAGTGGTGTACGATTTCTTTAACACACTGTATGTATGCGCAATTAAAGACTGTATTTCTACCCGGGGGAATTCAGTATTTATATGATGCATAAATCGAATCAAAAATGATGCGATCGCCAAAAACTACCAGGTGAAAAAATAGCCACTTTGCGCTTTATAAAGTATGGAATCAAAACATAGTATTAGTAATTGAGTGAGTCGGAAGAGAAAATATTGAAAAATAGAAACGCCGTGCGTACATATGGCATAATTTATGTAGCCATTTACATATTATTCAGTAATTTCTCTGCTCGCGTCTCTCAAGTTTCCGGAACTCATGAACGCTTTGTCATCTGGAAGTCACCGCTGTGCCACGTAATCTTAGCTGCGCATGCATAATCTTAGTTTTGAAACGTAACGAGTGTTCATCTACCTCCCAGTCACTAGTCTCAAAACTACACAAATTATCTGTAAACAGTACAAAATGATTTAAAACAAAGGTGTGCCGGTGTTTTTTTCCAAAAATCCACGGATATATAAGCTAAATAACTGCTTCGAGGTTAAGATAAGTTAAGATATAGGTGAGATATAGATGACGACTTTCCAGCACAATATTTTATCTTTAACAATGTTCTTTTCATCTGTGATAAAACATCTGAAAATGATGGATCAGAGTACACTTAAGAAAATAAATTGGCTGGAGACATGCAAATTCAATTATAATTTTTTTATGCAAGACCTGGCTTCTGCTTTACCCTTATCGTTTGTATTTCCCTTTAATCAATCAATATCAGTGCTTAACCTCACACCGTTTAGTCACAGTTGTGTAGTTAATCTAAACAAGTGCTATTGTTAGCCTTAAAAAAGCACATTTTTGGAACCGATTTTAATGAAAATCGCGTTCAACGTAGTAGGCCAGCATCTTTGGTGTTATTTGTACACACTGCTTCGTTATTTAATAGCGCCTCACTTTAAACACCAAATTTGGTTACGTTGGAACTGAAATATAACACGTTGATGGCATTATCAAACACGTTAATCAAACAAACGATAGCTTGTTTATATATTATTAGCAAAGCGGATTTGTCAGACAGAAAACCGCGGCTGTGTTTTGAAGATATTGTAAATGGGTGTCGGCATTCATTTGTCCATTATAAATATAATCATCAAAGCAACTATTTTGATTCTTGAAACAACAATATATTGTAATTATTCGAATAATATTATATGGATGATTACACTTTTTACGGTGATGCTATATCGATATACAATACGACTAAAAATAGACAAAGAAATCAATTATTTTTTCACTCATTTACGACCGATTTATGACTAATTTAAATTTTAATAATCGGCTAAAATCGAATCTAATTCATTGGTTTTCTAAAGTCCCAATTTTATGCTAAGATATTACTAATTTGTTAAATGATAATAACTACTTTTGATTATACTATTTCATACTTTTGTATTCAATAAAAGTAATGTGGTAATGAAATATGAAAAAATGAAAATATCGTATAATGGAGGATAATGCAGAGCTCAGCAGTAGTGTTATGTAGGAAGCTAAATATCGTGGAGTATTGCAGCTGCTGTGGTAATGAAAGTGTTCCTGATCTTTTGATATATTCTTTCTTGGTTGTATCGCGACGTTTTACCTTTAGTTTAACTGATCAACTTCTCACTTCGAATAACTTTATTACGAGTGCTTAAATTAGTGCTTAATTAGCATGTTGAGGTCGTTTATCAAATGTACAGTGAGGTTTCAAAATAGTAAATTAATAAACTAATAGATTTATATATAAGAACACTTCCATTACAACGGCTTGCGTATCATTAATATAGGCTATGCTAATTCCTATATGTCTACTTAGATTATTACCAACATTCCCTATAACCATCTTGTGGACTGTACGTATCCTTTTTGATAGTTTCCATCGCTTCAGGGTGTGAAGTTCATGAGAGAATATGCCACCTTTTCCACGAGAAATACTGTTCGAATATAATCACGATGATCGAGTTGTAAATATATACACGTTATAAACTCATATCCTTTTAATTCATTTATAGTATTGCCATTGCTTTTCTATAAGACGTGCGTCATTTTCAATTTTAAAAGAGGCATGTTATAATCTTGGGCGAAAGAGATCAGTATACACTTTTACTGCAGTCACTGTAAACGACATGGTAAATATTGATCATTATAGTTTGGCTTTCATCTTCCACCTTATCTTTCTGCATCTTACGTAATCACGCGTCTCTTTTCCTTTTTTACGTACGTCTAGTTCTTGTTTTTAATTCATGTAACTTCCTCGTTCTTAATTTAGGTGTTTCGGTGTCCACATTATTTTGTATCCCGTTAAAACGTACACATCCGCAAAGTTTTCCACAGAAACTTGGCAACTTTCCATTGCTTTGCAACTCGTGATTATGTTACTTGTGATTTTCTTCCGAAGTTCTTTTGACTGATTTTCTTAAAGTTTAAAATATCTTCAAATCTTACGGAATGTTTTCGCGTGACCAGTTAGAAAATCACTGCTTGCTAATTTGGGACGTGGCCTTTGTACAAGGCACGAAGACTCGAATCATTATAATTATCATACTTCTTCTTTCTTATTCTTGTGATATGCCAATGAATCAGGATATTGTTTTTCCACCAGGTTATAGAATGTTGGTTAAAGGTCAATGTTTTTTCACTTAAGATAACTAAGCACTGTGCTTTGTCACAATTTATAGCGAGTAATAGCTACTTCTCACTAATATTAGATCCATATTTGGAGTTGCACCCCAGGACCTTCCCGAGGTATGCAGAAATTGAGCAATCGACACTGCTGAGAACAACGAAAAATTTGTTTACTCGAGAGGAATATTAACTTCTGGGATTATGAAACGAGTAATCAAATTCTTCTTAATATGAAGAAGCGAAGAGCTAGCGTTGTTCACAAGCATTTTTTCATTATCCTCCATTGAAAGTTATTTAATAGTACCTCATTCATTTTATGTCTTTCAATTGGTTCAGTGTTTGTGGTTGCGTGGCATTAGATAAAATTTTTTCTTTTTACTAACAGTGCAATTAATGTTTCCATTGCAGCGTAAAGACGTGCAAGTTTTTGTCAATGCACAGTTGCTTTTTCACAAAATTCAATCACTCACAGCATTAATCGTATCGTACTTGCACACATTTGATAACACACGAATCCGAAAATGGAATTACTAATAAACACAAACTTTTTTTTCAATAACATTAAATCTTTTTGGTGTTTTTTTTGGTGTTGTATAAAACAAATAATTCTCCTCGATGAATGGAATTATCCATCTTTCACCTCGTGAAAATATTCTTTACCATTGCCCTCGTAAACATTGATTATTATTTATACCATTGTATGGTATTGAGCAGAAACTGCGGCAAAAATTTCACGCACGAGACAATTTCGTTTATCTTTGAAATGTTGAAAAAGACATTAGGTAATTTTTGAAAAATGCATTGAATTGTAGTCAAACATGATCCAGATAAAGTAGCATGCAGCATGGCAGCCTCTTCGATTTTCCAATTCATGAATTGGTTTATCAGCTATGTGATGATGCAACAAGAAAATCTCTCGTCTTTACCGCAAGAGTAGAGTTTCGCGGGCGTGGTTCCTATGCACCTGCATTCAAGGAGGTTTACTAAACTAAATCTTAGTTGAAGGTTGAATTATATACTTACACCAGAAACCAGAAAGATCTTTGCGTGGTGATCCTCACGCCATAGGATTAATCGCTTGTTGTCTAACACACACCATGCAAAGTCTGGAAAAAAACTGTTAACTGTGGTCAGAAGAAATTTCACATAAATTTAGTAGCTACTTCTGTTTGTACAAGGGCATTTGGAGAGCCGTAGAAAGTGGAAAATCTATAACCAAATTCAACGAAATTTTAACCAATTCTTCAAAGGCCGATAGAGAAATTCACTCACAAAATTTGGTATAAATACACTTAGTATTTATTTATTTACACTTAAGTCACCTACACAAACATAAAACCCAGATGATTACATATTCTCCGGTTGAGGTAATTACACTATGGTTGCGAACTATTTGGATACGTTAGCAATTCACATTTTGAATTTCATACAAACCTAAGTGCATGATTACATGATTAAGTAAAATTTATAATTTTATATAAAATTTTACAGCCGGTATACTCTCCCTTTTTTTTACTTTTTTCTGACTTTTTTTGTATAAGCGAGGACAAAAGAATTAAACAACCATCACCTACACTATGGTTTATCTTGCATGTTAAGATTTTCAAACGAACCAGTAACCTCATCATATGGTAATACAACAAAAACCAGAAGAAAAAGATTTCTCTCTTATCGTTTCAATGTCATGTTTTTGAAAGACCACATCTTCTCCGTAGATTGTAAACGGAGAACGACCTACAAAGGATCGGTACGCCTCATCATCGCGCTTTTCAAAGAATTTCTTTGTCTTCTCTAGCGCCTCCCTGATTGATGATTCATGCAGCAAGTGATTATAAAGTGTTTTCATAAACTCCGTTGTTGCATCATCATCACTGTGCCTTAGTGTGGAAAGAACAGAGCGAGCTCCGGCTGCAAGAAAAGACAGAGCTAAAGTTTCAACACCTTCTGGAGAGACTTCGTCTTGCTCAGAGTGACTTAGGCATAAAACAACCAAGACAGCTTTCAAAGAAAGGCCCTGAACATCCTGTTGCGTTAAAAGATCCTGAGTGGAAGAACCTTGATTCGAGGAGACACATGGAGAAAGCATTATTGCGCATTGCTTAGCTTGAATATGTGCAGAAATATGGATAATACTTGCCCCGCTCAAAAGTCCCAGCAAAACCTGTTTTTTGGCTTCGCCTTCCACGAGAGCCTTTGCTTTGAAAAGCTTTGAAAGAGAATTAACCTCCTCAGTGGCTTTAGGCAAGTCTGATGTTGGATTACCAACAAATAACGCAAAACCACATTCGGGTAGAGTTTCACTGGATTTCTCTCTGATCCTTTCAATGTCGCCTTTTTTAAACGTCACATCCTCTCCATAGAGAGTAAATGGAGCCCAAATAAAAAAGGATCGGTAATATTCTCTTTCGTGTAGCTGAAAGAGGTTCATTACTCTTCTTAAAGCTTCACAAACTGGTGTTTCCTGAAGCAGTTCGTTGTAGAATGCTTCCATAAACTCCTTTGTTGCGTCATCACAAATGGGCCAGAGTGTGGCGAGAACAGAGCGAGCTCCAGCAGCAAGAAAAGACCTAGCTATACCTATGATACCTTCTGAAGAAATCTCACCTTGCCCTGTGTGACAACAGCATAGGACAACCAAGCGAGCTCGCAATGAAATACTCGTAATATCCTTCTGTGTGAGGAGATAGGAATCTGGATTAGGAAGAGAAGAAGATGGTTCATTTAAGGAAAGGTCAGAAGCAAGCATTATTTCACCTCTCTTCGGTTCACCATGAGCAGCAATATGAATTATACTAGCACCACTTAAAAGTCCGAGAATAACCTGTTTTTTTGCTTCAGCTTTTACGAGAGGCCTTGCTGTGAAGAGCTTGGAAAGACTTGCAACTTCCTCAGTTGCTTTTGGTAGGTCAGCAGATGTGAAATCTGTGCCATGCAAAGAAGCATTCCTAACTTTGGGATTACCAACAAACAACGCAAAACCGGGGTCAGAGTCATGCGGTTGTTCTTTCGTAAACGTCAGAGTGTGTAATGAGGGCGTTACTTGAATGCTGTAACTCTGAGATAAATACCTCCCATTTTCATCAATCAATGAAGAAAAGGGAATAAAGAACAATTGCATGTCAGGAACAATAATGAGCTTATTTCCTTTTACGGCATCTCTTATTGGTTGAATGAGAAGATCGAAAAGTTTTTTTAAAATAGCTTCACTGAAATGATCGTCGCTCGGATTTTTTGCGTGCAAGGTTTTAAGCTTTTTTCCTTTACACGGCTTGGTTGACGGTGAGATCATGTGACTATGAAAACTATGTTCATTCGCAAGTGAATCAAGTTTAAAAAATGAAGAATCTCGATTGATATTGACACTTGTATTTGTGGAAAACTGAGTCATCAGGGACTCCAATGTATTCAATGCTTCATTTGACATCAGGCGCTTAAAGGTGACATCACTATTCAAAACCCAAACATTCAGAGAACTTTCACTTTCAAAGGAAAATAACACAACTGATGTTTCATCCCTTTCTACCCGAAGAATCTTCTGTATTCGCTCTATTTCTAGATTCTCCTCCCCGTTCTCGATTTTATTCCATACAGATTGTGCGTTAGGGAACAACTCTGTATCTAAATAATTTTGTTTTCTTTCAATATAAAAATGGAGCTCTTTAGCTCTACCCAGATCAGTCACTAATAGTCCGGATTCATAGCGGTCCAGAGAAACAAAGCAACTAGTTAAATCTCTATGGGTGCTAGAGTATATTCCTGTGAAGGAGAGTTTGTTTTCATCTGGAACTGAATTTTGGAACAGCTTTTCAAGTACTCTATCATGATTTTACTAAATATGTTTGATGCAACTTATATTCTCCTAACCCCGATGAACATCTGCAAGACATGTGAAACTATATGATATCAGAAGCGACTCGCCAATAACAGTGCTTATTTCTAAACTTTTTTTACCATGTTCAATCGCTTTTTCATTATCACCCAACAGTCTATATACAACACCGATGTGTCTATTGGCTTGTGCTATCGCTGATGGATTTTTAGTCGTATTGGCTAAGTTTAAACTCTTTTTGTGATAAATCAAAGCGGCATCAAAATTTCCTAGTAAAATGTAACAAGATCCCAAGCTGTTATTGATCCTGGCTACTGAGCTTTGATCGCCTTCTGCTGTGTAAAATTCTAATGCTTTCTCATAATAATCAATTGCAGTTTCATACTTTTTGAAAGAACTAAAAATATTACCTGAACTGAAGTTGATTTGTGCCATTACTGACTTATCACCAATGGCCGTGCCGATTATAAAGCTGTCTTCCAAATAGCTTTTGGCCTTTTCATACTCTCTTAATCTTTGGTAAACACAATTCAAATGACAATTGGCTCGTGCTATACCTGCTTGGTCACCAACCCTCTTTGCCATCTCTAAAGATTTTCCGTAACAGTCGATGGTCTCGCTATATTGATCTAAGTTTAAGTGAACACGGCCCAAATTGATACTGATATCTTTGATTCCATTTTTGTCATCAAGAGCGTTATATATGTTTAATGCTTGTTTAAAATAAACAAATGCCTTTTCATAGTCACTGGAACCAAAATAGATTTCGCCTAATCGGCTATTGCTCTCAGCTATTTCTTTCTGGTCGCCAATCGCACTCATAAGTTTTAACATTTCTTTGTAACATTGAACTGCATCTACATTTCTTTCTAGTTCATGGTAACAAACGCCCAAATTGCAATTGACCTTTGCTATCTGCTTTTGATCACCAATGGTTGCTCCCAACCCTAATTCTGCATTATAATATTCAATTGCAATTTCCCACTTTTTTAAACAACTCCCATAAATACTACCTAAAGCGCTATTGCTTTCTGCCATTAATAATTCATTGCCTATAGTCGTGCTAATATCTAAGCTGTCTTTCAAACAGCTGACGGCATTTTCATAGTGTTCTAATTTTTGGTAAACATCACCCATATAGAAATTGGCTTCTGCCAAACCTGCTTGGTCATCGACCGCCTTTGCCATCTGTAAAGATTTTCGGAAATAATCGATTGCCTTGGTATAGTCACCTAAATTCACCTGAGTACGGCCCAAATCGATACTGCGAAGTACCTCTTCATTTCTTCCTGAAGCACGATCTGCCATTGTTGAGCAAGCTTATTTTAGCATTTAATGCATTTGCGTGTTTTCTATATCTTTCCTAAGTCCTGAATATGAAATATTTTATAATACTGATTTCTCTTCTTATAATCACACCAAAGAAAAAAACAATCAGGTAGTGTTTCTTAGCACGCAATTATATATTTCGTGATTACAACTGGTGGTGACTTTTTCTATGAACGGTTTTTATATTCAATACCTTAATTGTGGCTCGGATTCTTTTTCTGCTCTATCTTTTTCAGCATAAAGTTGCCTTCCTTAGTCTGAAATTATATAATTTTTATTAAGATGGACGTCTTTACATGTGAACATATGCCTACGACGATTGTCGCCGGCCGAAGAAAGGTAGTTAACTTTCAGCGGCAGTTAGTTAGTCAAGGAAGTTCCTTTAACCGTGCGAATAAACTACCTCAGACGAAGTTAGGAATTTTATATAACCAGGCCCAAAGCATTTGGTCTCTTTTATACTGAGACTAGCCTTAGGTATAGCAGCCTCGCTATGATGGGCCCTTTGCAGTTTAGTTGGTGGAAAGTTCGTCTAAACACGTTTGGATTTTGAAGTAAATCTGAACATTATTCATCAGTCATTAAGTCAAGCAAAATTAGTTGTCTTAACAACTAGAGGATTAGACACCGGTATAGTAGCCTCGCTTATTTTTACTCTATGATCTGCATGATCAACTCTCGCTTCTCAACTCTCATCAATTCTCATTCTCGTTTGACCGGGGCTTTATTAAATGTAGTCAACGAAGAATTGTATAGTAAATTGATAGACACTGAAGCTCGAAAAAATTGAGCCAAAAGAGCTGGGGACGTCAATGCGATAATTATAATGTGTTGTAACATGAGACCGCATGACGAAAGTCGTAAAAGGATTTTGGAATGTTTAGTTACTTAGTTTAGTTTCTCTGAAGACTGTTTACGTGCTGAAAGTTCAGAAAGATTAACTCTTAAGTCAACTTATTAAAGGGTGTAGCCACATACGTTATTCGATTCAATTTATTATTCATGAAAATTGAATGTCATATAATGCAAGTTGATAGATTTGTACTCGAGTGGCAAAGATCCTCAAATATGTGATTAAATACGGAAGAGATTATTGTGTGAAATGTGGATACATTGAGTACGACATATTTAACAAAGCCATGCAAGAGAAAAGCACAGTCTATCGTGCCATGTTTATTTGTAATGACGCAGTATCGTAGATTTATGCACAAAGTGCAATTTGCAGAACATGTCAAGCATAAGTTCTTCTCACTCACTCACCGCGAGTTTGATATCAATATTGTTTGCTTTACTTTGACATTGAAGAAATTTTCAAGACAGATTTCCAACGATTTCACATAAGATTGCCGTATGCAGTAGAGTCAATATGATTGATAGCCGAAACATCGATAGGAGCTCGTTAGCTCGAGTACAACGCTTAGCAACCGTCTTGTTTTCATTTAGTCTTGGAGACAGTGCATGCATATCATTATTTATTGGTCGAAATATTTGAAAGAATCGCTGGTATACAAAGTAAAAGGAGAAAAATTTAGCAAAACTATTTGGATTCTAAATTGCTTTTCATTCATACTGAGGGAAAACCGACTTGAAAATTTAATTGCGTCAATCGTTTGTCATGTTTAATACAAGAGACGCTTATTGTTTATCATATTGTCTTACTCGTACCAATCCGGCCGACCGCAACTTATGGTTTGAAATCTTGCACTTTAATAAGAATGTACGCGACCAAGATACCTTGGGCAAAATTTATCCTTCCTTTCCAAGTAAGAAAGTTTTTACCACCGAATACAGTGCAGACAATTGCACAAAACATTCGTTAATATTCTAAAACTAAACAATGAGCTAGTGTCTGCGCAACACTCTGTAACCATTAACCAAGCACATTCCATTGGGCACCAACCGCAAGCGTGTCATATTACGTGGTTTCGTGGGAGCGAAGTAAATATTTGCATTCTGATAGAAGTTATCGTTGTAATAGACCACTTGCGTAAGGGCCTAATTCCACGGGCGGTTTTTCTCGGCGAAATGCGAAATATTTCGCCTGTTTCTTTTGAATTTCGACCACTTGAATAAATTATATCTGCTTCATTGCTCACAATTCAAAAGAAGCAGGCGAAATATTTCGCTTGAAAATTTAGCCCTTGGAATTAGGACCAACTTTAGATTTAGGCGACAAGAAGGGAATATCCGAAAAGGGCGTACAAAACTTGCTAAGTTTAGCTGCGAAATATTATAATATAATAATATACCGAAGATAAGCCAAACGAAGTTAGCAAACATTCAACGTGTACTTTTGTATTATGGTCAGAAGAGTGTATTTAACACTTCCGCCACTTTTGTACTGCAAGCATAGTATTTAAAAATTGCCTACTTCGCAGTTCGCATGGCTATATTTTCCGTACTACATGACATTTTGCAGCCAAACTTGGCGATTATACTAATTGCAGTATGTTCTTTTCAGCTGTACCCGCCTGTGGTGATTAATTTCCTCCTTGTTAATACCTAGATCATAAGTTGGGCTATTATATAATTAAGACGGCATCATGCATTGTATACGTGCAGATATAAAAGTATTTATAGAAACGCACGCTCTTTGTAAAGGTAGAAATATAATATATTGCTTATCATACCTGTGGCGGTAGTTCGTTATCCCTACAATCTGATATAGGAATGCTCCGAGCAACCTTATATTCGTGCAAGCCGTGCAGCTCGATTTCAGTGATTTTTATTTACCATGATAGTTTTTTTAGCACACGTACCATAGTACTGCGGTTTCATCCTATGCGAAAGCGTAATGCTTCATATTCGCATTTTTATACGGTCTCAACTTTAAAAAGAATTACCATCAGCATAACCACGATACAATAAAGTATTACTTAATATCTTACTTGCTTTTTACACGTTCTCGTGGATTGCAATCCGGTATAGAAGAATTTTTTATATTAAGATGGTTTTTCATATTAGGATTTTTATATTAAAAGGAAATAGAGGAATTCATGAGACAGAATTCTTAGAAAAGCAAGCAGACGTTTATGGCTGCAAAGGATCGTTAGAATGTTGAAAACGAACGAAAAGAACCGAATGGAAAACTGGCTAGTGTTAAATCATTCACATTGGATATGTCAGATAATGTCAGGTGTACAGCGTAAGAGCTCAGGAGAAAAGAGTGAAATGTGCTTTGAGGAAGAAAGCAAAATATGCTCTGTTGTGACTGATTGATCTCGCAATATGCCAAGCAATGAACGATCAAAACTCTAAGAAGCTTGATTTTTTCAATTAATTTGCTCACAAGTTGTTTGGCATTAATTTAGCTATATTCTTAGATTTGTTGTGTAGCATTTATAAAATTCATTCTTATTTTTTTCTTAAATATCAGATGGCATGTATTCACTTGCCATATCAACGGTCTCATGGAGAATAATTCCGAGCATGTTAGATTGACGTCGCCTACTCGAGATCAGTATCTCGAGGATGAAAGATTTCAAAATGAAATATTGAGCTAGAAAGCAGAGCAGCTGCATGATAAATCTCAAAACAACTGCTAATTAGGAGACGAAAAAGCAGTGCAAATTTTGTAACCGGCACACAGACAACAGAATACAAAACGTGAATACTTACCTTTCTACGAAAGTAAAATATCGTAAGTACAGAGAGCGAGCAACCTCTCAGGAAGGGTGTTGGTGAAGGAAGTATAAGGCAGAAAACTCTTCCTGAATACAACGTTTTGTAAACCCAATTAATGAGCCTTAAACAATTAAGATAAACTTGATATTTTGATTTTCTGTAAATATCCGAGCACAATTCATGCCCCGCCATTGCTTCGGAATTATTATTTGCAAATTATTGTTCACGAAGTTATATTAATTTTCCTTGCAGTCAATAGCAATATTTCACTCATTCACTCATTTCATGCACTCATGTCTTGTCACAGATTAATATTAAAAAACTTAATCTGAAAATATTGAAATCAAACATAAAAACCTTGATTAACTTTGCCTAAAATGTAAAGACATTGACTCTTAAAATAAACAATTTGATTCTTAAAACCCAGTATATTATAAATATTGAAATAGCATACATGGGTAAATATTAAAATGGTGTCTTTGAGAGACAATCAAATACGACTAAAAGGTAAAATGTTAACTAAGATTGATGTTCATGCATTTACTAATTATTAATAACCAAGGATACTTTGGTCTATTATAAAGTCTCGATTTTATGCTAAAATATTTACTATGTGAAGTGATATTTATAGTGAATACGTTAATTAAATTACTATTTGTTCCTGTGTCTGACAGAAGTCGCATTATGAGAAATGCATAAAATAAAGTGTTATCACGTGAACAAATGGAGGATAATCAAGATATCGCCACCAATGGTAGGAAGTTAAAGATCATGCCAAGCTACAGCCGTGGTAATGAAAGTGTTCTAAAAGTATTGTAGCTTAATTTAATTCATTTGCAAAACAAATCATTTAGTCTGGGAGTTTTCGGCACTGAGTACCTTATTCTGATAAGATTTTTGTGATTTTTCAATTGTACCCGAATAAGGTGCAAGATAAGGTACAGATGATTTTGGCTTTTTCGATAATTTACAGTGAGATTGGAAAGTTTTATTTATTAACGAGCAAATAAACTGATGTGTAAATTATATAGGAACAATTTCACTGGCACGACTGTGACTTGCAAAAATTATTTGTTCAGCTAAGCTTAACTCTGTGTGTCTCTACTGAAATTATGACCAACATTCCGTATAACCATCTTGTGGATCATCATCTCCTCGTAGTTTCTTACAACGCAACATAGAATCTTCGACGCAATTTGCATATCTCTTGTGAATTATCTACCGTTTGAATAAAACCACAATTATCCAGTTAATGATCTACGAGCTTTAAACCAACACCCTTTGGACCATAAATCTATTTATAGTATTCTCATTGCTTCGTGGTTGAAGTTATTTTGCATCCTCCGAGAAAGTCATGTTGGAATCGTTGTAAGCAATAGAGATTCATATTGATCATATTAACACACAATCACTGCTCACCAGATGGTAGCCATCGATGAGCCTAATTATCTTGTTTAGTCTTCTATCTTTCAGCTTATATCATTCTGCATTTTGCACAAATACAGAAATTTCACCGTTTTTCGTTCTCGAGTTTAAGTTAATTTCTTCAAACATCGTCGCTCTTGGTTTACGTATTTTCACGACAACAGTATTTATGTTTTGTTAGGAATGTGCATTTGCGCCGAGTTTCCCCAGCACAATTCACGGTATTTCATTTAATGGCAACTTGTGATTGTGAACTTGCGAAGAGCGTTTGAATAATTGTGTACAATACGAGTTTTAAGTAACTCCAATCTAATACGGAATGTGTCCTTGGCAGATTTTCGTACGACTAATAAATAAACTCTGGCTGCTTCCAAGTTTGGGATGTGGTGTTTTTGTATGAGACATCAAAATTCGAATCATTTCATGACACTCGTTGATTCTCAGTGTAATATACCAATGCAACTCTGATGCTGTCTTCCACCCGATTATGGAATGTTGGTTGTAGTTTAATGGTCGTATTTTCTTTAAAGAAAACTAGGTGCTGTGCTATCTTACAATTTATTGATAGATTTTTCATGCAATAAAAAAAATTAAAATTACTGTATTGAATGTCAGATACCTAACATTAAAAAAAGCAATAAGCTAATTGATATTATGCTCAGAACAACGAAATATTTTTCGCTGTCATTTCCATTATTATGGTTTCTCAAGCGCTGCTGAGTAAGGTTTTTTCATTGTTCTTGAGCAATTTCTGATTATCCTCCATTAAAAGTAAACTTTTTTAGGAAAATGCATATTCTGAATTCAAGTCTCCCATAGTGTTTTACAGAACAGCTGCAGTAAAGCTGCTGTCTACGCAAACGGCGAAAAGTATTAGCAAAATATGTTATTAAATACAGATTTTTTTATTTCATGGACGCTGCATTCTCAAAGTATTTTTCAGAATTTCGACAACAAAGATGCCGGTGTATTGTAGGGTAAAATCCTACACACGGTACTAGTTTGTTTATCTAAGAAGTGTTGAATAGGACAATGTTTATAATATTCTTGTACTTTAGCATCGTGACATCAAATAAGTAAATTAGCTTGTATATAGGTACACCACGTAAGTATTTATTATTCTTACGTGGTGTACCTGCACGCCAATTAACTTATTCATGACAATGTTTGTTTGTTTGCATTCTTCCAAATCATTTTTCTTCAATATTTTGGTCAGCGCATGCATACCTTGTCTTCTTTCAGATTATATTTTAATTTTTTGTGTTTTCCTGCCATTAAATGAATTGGTTCAAAAAGAAGTTTGAAGAAAGTGCACGTTGGTTCTACCAGCTTGTTTTAATAACATCGCTGGCCAGTATAATGTTTTGTAATTTTTAAAAACAAATTCAGAGTCGCATGATCCACAGAATAAGCAGCAGCTTGGAAGCATCTTCGATTTTCGAACGGTTTATAAACTATAGAACGTTAAAGTTTGAATATTAATACTTACGCCTGGAACGTAACGAGAAGATCTTTCGTGGAGAACAGCGTGTGATGGAATCACTGATTTTTTAACACACATCAAACACTGAAAAATAGCTGCTAATTGTTGTGAAAAATTACAGATACATGTCAGTTATTACTTCTTTTGGTCAAAACTGTGTCTATATATGCACGATTAAGGCTTAATGAAAACATAAATTAAGGCTTAATGAAAACAAGTCAAGAACCATCTTGGCACGTTAGCGCAACGCGGATTTAAATTTTTACACAACTTGGCGCTTCATGCGATGAATGAAATATAATTTTTAAACACTTACGCTCTTTTCTACAATCAGAACCATGCATTTTTTAGTTCTAAGTTAATCTTGTGTTTATCCACGCTGAAGGGTGAATATCTCTTTTGGATAAGCAAAGACTGAGAAATCTACCCAATGTACGGATATCTGTCCAATAAACCCAAACAGAACTTGTAAATACCCTTCCTTACACTAAACTACAGAATACGCGACGATAACCTATACTAAAATCTATTTTGTACATGAAGATTTTCAAACGAGCCAGTAAGCTCAGTTAATGGTGGTAATACAACAAAATCAGAAAACATTTTGCGAGATTTCTCTTTTATCGTTTCAACATCATGTTTTTGAAACATCAGATCTTCCCCGTAAATTGTAAACGGAGCCCCACCTACAAATGATCGGTACGCCTCTTCATCGCGCTTTTCAAAGAGTTCCTTTGTCTTCTCTAGCGCCTCCCTGACTGAAGATTCATGCAGTAAGTGACTATAAAATGCTTTTATAAACTCCGTTGTTGCATCATCATCACTGTGCCTTAGTGTGGTAAGAACAGAGCGAGCTCCGGCTGCAAGAAAAGACAAAGCTAAAGTTTCAACACCTTCTGGAGAGATTTCGTCTTGCTCAGAATGACTCAGGCATAAAACAACCAAGCTACCTTTCAGAGAAATGTTCTGAACATCCTGTTGCGTGAAAAAGTCATCCTGTTTGGGAAGAGTCAGAGAACCTTGATTCGAAGAGAGACATGGAGAAAGCATTATTGCACATTGCTTAGGTTCAATATGGGCAGAAATATGGATAATACTTGCCCCGCTCAAGAGTCCCAGCAAAACCTCTTTTCTTGCTTCGCCCTCCACGAAGGGTTTAGTTGTGAAAAGCTGTGAGAGACAATTCACCTCCTCAGTAGCTCGAGGCAAGTCTGACGTTGGGTTACCAACAAACAACGCAAAACCACACTCGGGTAGAGTTTCGCTGGATTTTTCTCTGATCGTTTCAATGTCGCCTTTTGAAAACATCACATCCTCTCCATAGACAGTAAATGGAGCCCAAATTAAAATGGAACGGTAATCTTCTCTTTCGTGTTGCTGAAAGAGGTTCATTACCCTTCTTAGAGCTTCACAAACTAGTGTTTCCTGAAGCAGTTCGCCGTAGAATGCTTCCATAAACTCCTTTGTTGCATCATCACTAATGGGCCAGAGTGTGGCGAGAACAGAGCGAGCTCCGGCAGCAAGAAAAGACCGAGCTATACCTATGACACCTTCTGAAGAAATCTTACCTTGCCCTGTGTGACAACAGCATAGGACGACCAAGCGAGCGTGCAATGAAATACTCGTAATATCGTTCTGTGTGAGGAGATAGGAATCTTGATTAGGAGGAGAAGAAGATGGTTCATTTAAAGAAAGGTCAGGAGCAAGCATTATTTCACCTTTCTTCGGTTCACCATGAGCAGCAATATGAATTATACTAGCACCGCTTAGAAGTCCGAGAACAACCTGTTTTTTTGCTTCAGCTTTTACGAGAGGCCTTGCTGTGAAGAGCTTCGAAAGACTTACAACTTCCTCAGCTGCCTTAGGTAGGTCAGTAGGTGTGAAATCTGTGCCATGCAAAGAAACTTTTGGATTACCAACAAACAACGCAAAACCGAGGTCAGAGTGATCGGGTTGTTCTTTGGTAAACGTCAGAGTGTGTAATGAGGGCGTTACTTGAATGCTGTAACTCTGAGATAAATACCTCCCGTTTTCATCAATCAACGAACAAAAGGGAATAAAAAACAGTGGCCCGTCAGGAACAACTATGAGCTTATTTCCTTTGACGGCATCTCTTATTGGTTGAATGAGGCGATTGAATAGTTGTTTTAGAATAGTTTCAGGGCTGAGATTATCTGCGCCCGAATTCTTTTCGTGCACGTTTTGAAGCTTATTTCCTTTACACGACTTGGTTGGCGGTGAGATCATGTGACTCTCAAAAATATTTTCATTTGCAAGTGAATTAAGTTTAAAGAATGATGAATCCCGATTGACATTCACACTTGTCATTGTGAAAAACCCACTCATCAGGGGCATCAACAGATCGAATTCTGCATCTGACATTAACCACCTACAGGTGACATCACTATTCAAAACCCAAACATTCAAAGAACTTCCATCCAACTCAAAAGCAAATAGCACTATTGAAGTTTCACCATTTTTTACCTGGAGAGAGTTCTGTATTCGCTCTATTTCCCGATTTTCCTCCCCATTCTCAATTTTGCTCCATATAGATTGTGCGTAATCAAACAATTCTGTATCTAAATTTTGTTTTCTCTCAATAGAAAAATGGAGCTCTTTAGCTCTACCCAGATCAGTCACTAATAATCCGGATTCTATGCACCCCAAAGAAACAAAACAACTCATTAAAGCTCTATGCGTTCTATAAAAAGTACTTGTGAAGGAGAGTTTGTTTTCATCTGGAACCGTATTTTGGAACAGCTCATCACATAATTTAATAGATTTTACTAAATATGATGATGCAACTTTGTATTCTCCTAAACGCAGATGAGCATCTGCAAGATCCTCATAACTATACGCTGTCAGGTACGAATGGCCAATGTCAGTGCTTATTTGTAAACTTTTTGTACCATGTTCAATGGCTTTTTCATTATCACCCAACAGCCTATATATAACACCGATGTGTCTATTCGCTTCTGCTATCTCTAATGGCATTCCAGTTGTTTTGGCTAATTTTAAACCCTCTTTATAATAAGTCAAAGCCTTATCAAATTTTCCTAGTGAGAGATAGCAAGATCCCAAACCGATATTGCTCGAGGTTATTAACGTTTGATCGCCTTCTGCCATGAAAAATTTTAATGCTTTCTCGTAATAGGTAATTGCAATTTCATCCTTATTTTTGAAAGAAGTAGAACCTAAACTGAAATTGATTTTTGCCATTATTTCCTGATCTCCAATGGCCGTGCCAATTTCGAGGCTGTCTTCCAAATAGCTATTGGCCTTTTCATCCTCCCCTAATCTTTGGTAAATAAAAAACAAGTCACAATTGGCTCGTGCTATACCTGCTTTGTCACCGACCGTGTTTGCCATCTCTATAGATTGTCTGAAACAGTCGATGGCCTTGCTGTATTCACCTAAATTCACGTGAACATGGCCCAAATCGTTGCTGATATCTTTAATTCCATTTTTGTCACCAATGGTATTATATATGTTTAAAGCGTTTTTAAAATAAGCAGATGCGTTTTCATATTCACTTAGAATCAAATACATTCTTCCCAAACGGCGATTACTCTCAGCTATTCCTTTTTGGTCGCCAATGGCGGTCGTAAGTCTTATCATTTCTTCGTAAGATTGCACTGCATCTTGATTTCGATTTAGTTTACTGTAACAAATACCTAAGTTACAATTGACATTTGGATTTTCCCTTTGATCTCTTATTGCTATTCCCAATTCTAATGTTTTCTTATAATAGTCAATTGCGATTTCCCACTTTTCTACACATAAATAAATATCTCCTAGACTTCTATTCTGTTCTGCCATTGATGGCTGATCACTAATGGCCGTGCTAATTTCTAAGCTGACTTTCAAAAAGCTAATTGCCTTTTCATAGTCTTTCATTCTTTGATAAACTTTACCTAAATACATATTAGCTTCAGCTATCCCATTCTGGTCGCCAATAGCGGTCATAAGCCTTAACATTTCTTCGAAACAGAGAAGTGCCTCGTCGTTTCTTCCTAGTCGAAAGTTAGATTTGCCTAAAGTGCATTTTGCGTCAGCTATTATTCCTTGATCACCAATTTCTGTTCCCAATTCTAATGTTTTCTTACAATACTCAATTGCGATTTCACACTTTTCTAAACAATTATAAATAATAGCTAACTGTCCATTGTTTACTGCCATTACTAACTTATCCTTAATGGTCATGCCAATTTCTAAACTGTCTTTCAAACAGATAATAGCCTTTTCATAGTCTTTTAATCCTTGGTGAGCAACGCTCAAACTAAAATTAGCTCGTGCCATACCTGCTTGGTCATGGACCGTCTTTGCTATCTCTAAAGATTTTCTGTGACATTCGATGGCTTTGCTGTGTTCACCTAAAGAGCAGTGAACACGGCCCAATTCGTTGCTGATATCTTTAATTCCATTTTTGTCATTAATGAAAATATATATGTTTAAAGCGTGTTTAAAATAAGCAGATGCCTTTTCATATTCACTTAGATTTAAGTAGATTCTGCCTAAACGGCTATTACTCTCAGCTATTCCTTTTTGGTCGCCAATGGCGGTCATAAGTCTTAACATTTCTTCGAAACATTGAATTGCCTCTTCATTTCTTTTTAGTTCACTGCAAAAAATGCCTAAATTACAATTGATATCTGCTATTCGCCTTTGATCGCTTATTGCTATTCCCAAATTAGTGGCCGTGCTAATTTCTGAGCTTACTTTCCGCAAACAGCTAATAGCTTTTTCATAGTCTTTTAATCTTTCGTAAACATCTGCTAAATACATATTAGCATGAACTATACCATATTGGTTGCGGATTGCCGTTGCCATCTGTAAGGATTTTTTGAAACAATCGATAGCCTGGTCATAATGACCTAAATTCATGTAAGCTTTGCCCACATCGATACTGTTTTGCACCTCTGAAGCGAGATCTGCCATGGCTAAGCGAGCACCAGAAGCAATGTCAATGCTAAGCTTTTCAGATGGTTAATCGTGTTTTAATGGTCCCTTAATTAATTAAGGACAATATATTTTTATTCGCGATTTTCAATAGCAATGCTTACTTGATTACAACTGCTGGTGGTGGCTGTTTCTAAAAGCCTTCAACCTTGTTGCTCGGATTCTTTTTCTTCATACTCTACCTTTTCCAGCTTGAAGTTTCCTTCTTTAGGCTAAATAAAATATAGAAGATATAATGCTTAGGATGGGTGCCTTTACATGTGAACACTTTTAACGACAATATTCGACAAATCTGAAAATTATTTATAAAACGAAGCCATTATGCCTTGTAGTATACTTTCTAGGAACAAAATTGCTTCAGAACAATCCGCTTTTCATTCCTCTGATGAATTGATCATTGAATTAACCGTCGAAATACTCGTGATTATATTGATCAAGATGTTTGTCCAAACCCAACATGCACTCGGAAGTTTAGTGTGTACGTAATGTTCACCTTCCTGAACTTTCTGCACTTGAACACGTGCGCAGTCTTCAGAAAAACTATAAGTAAGTAGCGAAACATCAATTGAAAACAAATATCCAATTTGCAATTGCTTTAACAAATTTACAAATGCGACACATACACGCGATCGCAAAGTTTTCGTGTGATTAGGTTGGCATGTAACATGTTAAAGATGATGGTACGGTTTGCATGCATGGTCAAATATGATTATATAACATCTTGCAACATATGCCAACCATATTGCGTAATGTTGCGACGAAATGTTACGACCGATTGACCAAGGCCTAAAAATTGAATCACAGAGCATGCCACTACCTGTGCTTGGTTTTCACAAGTCACGAGAGTTAAACTTTCTAATGATAACCGAAATATCACGGATATAAACTCGTTAGCTTGATTATAGCGCCGAGTAACCGTCTTGTTTTTTGTCTTTGAAACAGTAAATATTAATTATCATCGGGCGAGATATTTTAAAGAGTTACTGACATTAGAACTTTGAAGTAAAACGATAAAAATGAGCAAGAATATCGTGACCCTGTAATATATTCGCTATTTATACTTGCATTCTAATGAGTTATACCTTAGATTAAACATGTGCGGCGTTCCGGTATGCGATCTGATAAGACGGCCAATACATTTATTATATTATGAAGTCTACAGAGGCTGAAGCGGATATATGTATTATTTGCGAAGTTTGACGAGCATTGTGAGCCAAGGAGGAACAAGATTATGATCAATATGTCATCGAAGGGGAGAAGTCAAGCGTAAAAACAATAGGCTGGGTCACTTATTGCGTTGCGGAAAGTGTACTGAAAGGTTTATACACCAAAAAAGTGTCCAGCATTTGACAAAAATGTTTTAATCCCCGAGCCGGTGCAAAGCACCAGGCGAGGGTACTAATTCCGCCCGGAGATTTTAATTACGACGGGGAATGCAAATGCGAAATCAAAGTTTTCCGCCATTATGTCATGGACGTTGTGCGTTTTTGTAAGTTATGCGCATGCGCGAGTTTAAGACGAGTTAAAACTGGGAACTAGCAAACGTTTGCAAGCGTGCGATTGGCTAAATTAAAATTTTGGTTTTCGTCAGCATAACTGATATTTTGAATTATACATATTGTTACATATACCACGACGCAAGGAAAACCCTCAGTTTCTCGTGTCGTGATGACGAGGCAACGTCAAGTACACATAAAAGGAACGATTGCGCAGCATGACACAGATGACACACATATATATGAGATCGTGAGTTTACGTTTGCTTGGCTTGCACAAGTCATGTCAAATAATTGATATTGTAGTATATATTTGCTGTACGAGAAGTAAACTTTCCAATGCTAACCGAAACGTCGGAAATAGAAACTCTTTGCTCAAGTGAATACTTAGCAACCGTCTTGTTTCGTTTTGTTTTGAAAAGAGTGAATATTAACTATCATCGGTTTAGAAATTCAGTATTTACTCGCTTTTTTTGTTCTGTGTTGTCTTTAAAATGTCTGAATTCTACATACTATCATCCTGTTATAATTCTGAGTAATTGTTAGGGTAGGATGTGCAAAAGAATCGGAGAAATAGCATTTTATAAGTTCTAAGCGATAATTGTTGCTAAGCGCGTGCTTACGGCATGCTTGGAACGTTGTCATGCGGTTGGAAAATGTGACAAAACTCCCTAATGCCCTCCCCCTAGGGTAAATTTGACCCCAGAAATCGATTTCTGACGTAAAATTGGACCTATGGGGCAGATTTTCGGCTTTTTTTTGCCCGAAATTTTTTCGATGTTTTTATTATTGTGAAATATTATTCCGGTGACGCGATAATTCATATCATCAATGTATGTTTATATAAAAAATCGGCAAAAATCTTCTAAACGCTCGATTTTGACGCTAAAGATATCAAAATAGTCCTGAATATGTGAGCTAAACCGCTGCAACCGGTTTTCGCTTGCATTTTGGGCAATATTTTAAGGATTAGGCCGCTTTGATGTGCAATATTGAATAATATATAAAAAGCACATGCACTTTAAAGTGAATATCTTAGCGAATTGACAACATATCGATAGAAAAAAAACATGTATCCACTGAGGACAATTTCTTCTTTAAAGTGGTCTCATTTTTATTAAAATCGGTCAAATATTCGAACAGGAATCGCAAGTTAAAATCAGATAACCACTTCGACATGTCATCTGATCGGACGGCAATATTAACTAGACGTTAACGTCTAATTTATTTATATCAATCGTTTGGTCGTAGAAATTGTCCTCAGTGGATACATGTTTTTTTTAAATCGATGTGTTGTCAATTCGCTAAGATATTCACTTTAAAGTGCATGTGCTTTTTATATTATTCAATATTGCACATCAAAGCGGCCTAATCCTTAAAATATTGCCCAAAATGCAAATGAAAACAGGTTGCAGTGGTTTAGTTCACAAAATCAGGACTATTTTGATATCTTTAGCGTCAAAATCGAGCCTTTAGAAGATTTTTGCCGATTTTTTATATAAACATACACGATAATATGAATTACGCGTCACCGGCGATAATATTTCACAATAATAAAAACATCGAAAAAAATTTCGCGCAAAAAAAGCCGAAAATCTGTCCCCCATGAATAGAGTAAAGACCCTGGGTACGAGGTTGTCTGTCCCCTAGGTCCAATTCTATTTTGTCATCAGTCTACGTCACTACAGATTCACATGAGATGCGTATGCGTCTTGCCAATCAGTGCTTGCACGCTTGCCAAAGTCGAAACGTGAAAAATTTTTGTGTCGAAGAAATCTTCTTTGTTTATGGTTTTCACGGGTGGTTACACAGTTACACTTGACATTTGTAAGTATTTAGTATTCTGTCTCCAGTTCGCCTTTTAGGTTCAATTTTTGAATGGAAAATACACATAACGGTGATGAAAATCGGGGAGATTATCATACATCCGAACGTCAAGAAGCGGGCGAATCCTCTACTTCAACCGCCGTTCCTCCTCAGTCGAGAGATATTGGCGAGGCTTTAGAGACTATTGGGGAAAACATGGGCCAAATGGCTACCATGCTACAACAAATCTATGAAGAACGACGTTCTTCGAAGAGCCCAACGGGTCGAAAACGAGCTCGCTCACAGTCGCCACCGGCGAATAGTTCGACAAAATCAAAGTCAGCACTCGGCTGAACAGGCTCGACCACGCGTCAGACCCATGAAGGGAGTTCCCGCCAAATTGACGATGATCGAGTTAGCATTTATGCGAGCGGTAGCGAACAGGATGATCTTGAGGAGGACCTCTTATTGCTCACCGGGCAAAACAAATCGGTCAACGACCAACCAGACTCTGACCTTCTTCGCGACTTAGCTAACGCGCTTGAGGAAGACGAACCCACCGGGGAAAGTGTCAATCAACCATTGG